>NW_028152041.1:0-190727 GCF_964638095.1 Poromitra crassiceps
CTGAAGCAAGTTCTCACAAATAAACACATATTTCACCCGCTTTGAAATGTTACATTGAAAGGAACAAAGACAAAAAAAAATCTAATGTTTATTAAATTATTTGTGACAAATGTGTGTGAAAGTTTGTGTGTGTGTGTGAGAGAGAGAGTTTGTCTGTGTGTGTGTGTGTGTGTGTGTGTGTGTGTGTGTGTGTGTGTGTGTGTGTGTGTGTGTGTGTGTGTGTGTGTGTGTGTGTGTGTGTGTTGTAACAGTCACAAATGCCTACTTCATTGCTTTTGGAACATTATTTAGTTGCAGTAACAGATAAATCCACTTGGTGGCACTTCTTTATCTTGTTTATATTAACTAGTGCAGTGCCTGTTCCCCCCATGCACCACCCCGTAGGCGCTCCAACTGGGCTATGAGCCCAGGGCTCAAAAGTAACTTTTTTCACCATTGTCCCAGAACCGTCCCAAAATACAATCTAAGCCGTCCCGAAATAGCCTAAACTCAACTCAAGCCCCTGTTTGGTCCAAAATAGAGCTAGATTAGCCTCACACACACACACACACACCATGACATTAGTCTGCCACTCCAGTCCACAATCCACCTCATGACATGTTTCAGTCAGCGTGCTGTCACTGTCAGCATGAAAAACAACAAAACAAGCCGCGTGTGTCCGTGTCGTGAGAGAGAAATAAGATCGATGGACATAAAACAACGTTTGCGAGGGGAGAGTTAAACAGTCCCCACTGCAGTAGGGAAAGCTCATTTCAACCTGTTGAAAATGAACCCATCTACCATACATTGTGAGGACACTAATGTGATGTTATTCAATAAACGGTAAGTCTGCTGTTTTAATTTCGATATGCTTGAGTGACATAATGTTTCAGTTTGTGGGCATTGTTGCTGATGGCAATTGTCTGGATTTTGATAGGCCACGGTAGCGTGTGTGAGAGGGGGAGAGAGAGACAGAGAGAAAGCTGCGGTGGTTGTCTTTATAGGCAACACAGTCTAGCAATGTTTTGGACCAACGAGTTCAGCAGCGCGGCAGCATGCACAAAGAGGGAGAGAGAGATGTGTCGTCATATCGTGATATTGATGTCGGGCCTCGCAACGGGCTCGGGCCAATTCATTTCATAACTCATCTGGGCCGGGTGCATGTGTCCGTGTGTGCGTGCGTGCGTGCGTAGTGCCGGTCCTGACCTCCCAGTGGCCCTAAGGGGCCGAACACACCATACGCCAATCCTACGCTGAAGCAATGCTGAAGCAATGCAGCACGGAGGCAGTTTCATTTCAGCATCCTTGTTAACAGGCGAGACCGATCACACCAGCCGCACGCCACGCCACGCTGAAGCCACACTGCACGCATGCAGCATGCTGCAGCGATACTTTCAGCTTCTGGTCTATTTGTCAAGCGTGCAGCACGCTGCACACAAGCAGCCAGGCATGATGTCAATGCAAGTTGGCAAAACAGAGCGAGATGTGGACAAAACGCTTGAAAAATAGACCAGAAGCTTCAGCGTGGCATGGCGAGGCAAAGTGCTGCGGCTGGAGTGATCGGTCTCGCCTGTTAACAAGGATGCTGAAATGGAACTGCCTCAGCACTGCGTTGCTTCAGCGTAGGATTGGCATATGGTGTGTTCGGCCCCTAGGCCATTGATGCACGCTAAACACATTGGGGGAGGCGGAGGGAGGCCAAAGAGTGTTGAAGGCAAGAGTTGACAACATTTGCTTTTTGACAGTGCCGCTTTGGCCAATGGGACAACAGAACCATGACAGCCAACCAGAGGTGTCTCCTCGAGGCCAAAATGGCAGGTTTGCTGGTGTTGCAATGGAACGATGGATTAGTTGTCACTTCTGACCAAAGAAAGTTATTTTGCGCAATTTGCGGGGCCTTATACAGTGTTGGGGGCCTTATACAGTGTTGGGGGCCTTATACAGTGTCGGGGGCCTTAGGCTGGTTTCACACCGGCGACCCAAGCCTTGCCTATGCCTTGCCTTTACCCACGCTTTTTAATAGGCGTCCGTTTTAGTCAACGAGGCTGTGTACACCGGACGCCTGAGCGTGAACCCTGCGTGTACCCACGCCTTGCCTGTGCCTTGCCGATTTTATCGAATAGGCGAGAGTTCTATTTTCACGCCGACAAGGCGCGTGCAGGCAGGCTTTTCTGTCAAGCCATGAAAGAAAAACGCGACAATATCCGTGGGAACTGGCAAAGTCAACTGAATTTCAAAATAAAATGGAGTTTCTACAACAGTATTGAGCAGAGAGAGAGAGCGAGAGAGAGATTGACGGGTGGCTATCACGTGGGGCTTTCTCCCTGTCGGCAAACAAATCTTCATGAGAGAGAATAGCGACCGAAGAAGCAAGATGGACAATGTTGTTGTGCCAGCACATATTCTTGCAAGATCACCTCTCTAAAATGTCCGACTATAGTCAGACCTGGTTATACATATCCAGCATCAATAGAACATTAAATATATCAGATTTATTTTACCTAGAGGCTACCCATGACAATTCTGGACAACACGGGAAAAAATACAGTCGGGAGAGAGGAGAGGCGCTTGTGACTCGGCTCCAGGTTCGGCGTGCAAAAGGCGTGCGGTGTGATCGCAAAAGCGTGTAACAGGTTCACGCCCAGCTCGGCGTAGGCGTGGGTTGAGGCAAGGCAAGGCGTGGGTCGTCGGTGTGAAACCAGCCTTAGCCTTACATGCTTGTGCGTCAAAGCCCTCGCTGAATGCGCTGAGGGGTGCGCCGTGGCTGCTGAGCCTGCCGGCACAGCTGGCGTGCAGCTCCTCAAAGATGTGACTCGACGCAGCGGACGCAAACAGCGAGTATGATATTATGTAGATGCGGAGATAACAGGAGAGAGTGAAAGCTACCAAGTATATGCACTACATTCTCTTCTTGGGCTAACTTCTAGTTATTGAAATCCTTGTAAAATCACAGTTGGCTGGGAGTTGGCTGACGAAATTTTCAAATTCTTCCACCTACCCGTCTGTACTTCAAGCTGGGAAAACTCGGTCAAAACGGAAAGGGAAACTCAGGGAAAATAACGAGCGATGATAGGGGGGATGTCCTGGATGTTCCGCCAGGCGGGAAATCCGCTCATATTTCTCCAATCACCTGCATCGGTTCGAACTTCCTCCGGTCTGAAGTGTTTTCCTCCCCCCCAACTTCCTTTGACCAGGCTCTGTGGGCGTGAAGTATATACAGACTGTATTCACCTTATTCACCACGCCCACTTTTTCTCTCTTCCGCGTTCAACGCAAACGTATTTGTTCTTCCGGTTCAGCGCTAGTTGCCTTCTGTAGCTAATATTAGCTGCTAGTTAGTTATGTTATATGGCAGTAAAATGCCACTGAATGACCAAATTGATATAACTTTTAACCATTTCGAGTAACACTGTTTCCATACGGATCACCAGCGTTAGTTTGTTGTTTATAACGTGGCTATATATTCATAACGTTTCTATCTCGGATGCGTTATTTCGAATCGCACATAGGTTACGCCTATGTGGGTTTCAGGACGCAACAGCCTCGACTCCACTAACGTCATCTTAAGAGCACAATATTCCTGGAATGCAAGTTTAACTAAACAGTTACATGTCCTCTGCATTCTACATAAAATTAAGATATTACGGGTTGTTTTATTTTGTATGTTACATACGTATTGGCCAAGATATGTTACCGTACTTTATGGGGGAGTAATTCTGCCAGTTTAGATGCGGAGTGTGCGCAGCCATCTTGCCTGCGGAGTTTTTGGCAAGTCAAAACGGAAATACTATTACAAAATGACGTAATGCGGAAGCGTCCATGTGTGGGCAAAGAATAAGGTGAATATGATGCATTCACAGAATGTAGAAGAGACAGTCTGGCTCGTCAAGCTGACGTTCGAGATACGGGTCTAGCTGCCGCCGGCAAGGCTCCAAGTCGAGGCTATCACACAAGCATGTTTTCCGCTTTACGTTAGCTGCGTACTGAGCGTATAGGGCGGACCGGCTCTGTGTGTGTGTGTGTGTCAGGCCCGGCACCACGAGGGGGCGATAGGGGGCTTTGCCCCCTCAGTTCAATTTTCTGCCCCCTCACTTAACACGTTAACTGCCAACGACGTATTGATACGTGAAGCAGAATCCAACCGTTGACTGCCAGCGACGTATTGATACTGAAAAATCGTTTTTTTTTTTTTGACGGTGGGGCGTTGATCAATCCCTTTTACGTCTCCTATACAATTATTGGAGGTATTGAATGTGTATAATCTATTTTACCGACCCACTAAGTGTTGACAGTGCTCCCCCAGACGAGCGAAATCAAAGAAAAAACTGCCGCGGGAGCAAGCCATTCAAGGAAATGGCGAGGCGATTTTACAGTAATCCACACTTGTCTTGCCCGAGAGCGACCGCGCAGGCAGCAGCACACAGAGAGCGGAGAGCGATTTGCAAAATAGATTATAGGTGAAACACACTTTGAAACACCTCAGAAAGGCCAGAATCAACATCTGCCCATCGCCCACGCATTCCCCGGCCCATCTTGACTCGCACAAGGAGCGTCCGCACGCAGGCAAGCAGGCAGGCAGGCACGCAGGCAGGCAGGCAGGCAGCAGCAACGCGCTTCTGACACGCCCGCTGTAGAGCCAGGAGGAAGGAGGAGAAGACACACGGAGGGAGGAGTTTGAATGAGAGGGGTGTTTCCTGTTGTTATGGAGGAAATTACTGTTCAAAACTATTGTTTAGAATGTCTGACGGTCTTACTGATGCCAAAAATGAATGGTTAAAGTGACTTTTCTATCGAATTTCACAAAAAGCCATTTATCTCTGAATAAATTTCCAGACGCTGAAACCATGCTGTACTCAACGGCTAATATCTACATAACTACTAACTCTACAAACTAACTCTTTTAGACAGAGAAAGCACACATTCTATTAGTACTTTTCTGAACTTTGTGTTCACAAAGTCCAACCAGAAAATTATGCTCGGCTCTTGTAAAATGAGCCAGAATCCTCAAAAAAAGGCCTGGCAGAAGCTACCTACAGTAAAAAAAAAAACGGCTGGCAGTCAATGTGTTAAAAAAAAGAAAGATTTTTTTTTTTTTTTTTTTTTAATAGAATAGTTCATCTATAAAGGCCAGTTAGGCAATGTTTGTACCTGACATGTTTCTTCATCAAATTTGATCAGTTTAAGTTAGGGGTGTCACGATACACTAATTTCACGATACGATAGGATACACGATATTGGGTTCACGATAACGATACGATATTTTAACAATATTTTTTTTAACAAAAGTAAATAATTTTTATGCATTTATTTATCATTTATTTAACCATGTGAGTCCCGTTGAAATCGAAACCTCTTTTCAAGGGAGCCCTGGGAAAATACTGGAAAAATAGTCTTTCATTTGAAATACACAAAATTTATTTATTCGTTTATTCGTTGAGCAGGGACAAATGCATAGAACATTATTTCATATGACCTACAAAAGAGATGTCATGCATACAGGTTTCTAGCCAAGGCTAATTTGCAACCCCTGTCCCTGGTTAGGCCTTTAAAACAAAAGTTCAAGAGAAAAATTAAAACAGTACCAAAATGTTAAAAACTAACCATATAAAACAGAACAAAATAAAGACAAAAACAAAAAGCAAAAACACAAAACAAATAAGGACAGAAAACTAAAATAGTACAATACTAAAAGTCAATGTTCACAGGCTTGTTTCAGTTTCAGCCATTGTTTTGCTTGTGTGTTAAATACGGTGAGTTCTGTCAATGTTTTTATTTCAGGTGGTAATGTGTTCCATAATTTGGTACCTATTACCGAGAAGGATGACTGTCCGAATGTTGTTCTGCGTTTCGCTGTTCTACAGTTCCCGCTTGCTGCACCCCTAGTTCTAATACCACCGTCTTGTTTGTTTATTAACTGGCAAAGTATCTCTGGAGCAAGGCTGTTCACACATTTAAAAATAAGTTTTAAAAATGAGAAGCCGACAAAACTGTCAAAACTTAGTAAATTATATTTATTGATAATTTGGCAATGGTGCCATCGAACAGGTTTCTGGTCCATTACTTTCAGTGCCTGTTTATATAATGACCTAATGGGTGCCAGTGTTGTTTGGTTAGCCTGACCCCAAACGGTTATGCAATATGATAAATGGGAATACAAAACAAATGCTGTTTTTGGAAATTGTTATTATAATAACTAGAAAACAACATGGAAGATAATGCTTCTCTTGCAATAGAATGTGTCACACTGTCACAAACTAAATGTTTGTTGCATGGTGAAAGAAAAATAAAGTATACAATCTATTTCTTAAATAACTCATGCTCAATGGTCCCTAAACGTATGTAATCTTATGTACCCCTTGAGCTGTTTTGCCATGCCAGTAGTAGTCTACCACCTCACTCATGTGTGTTGAAAAAAAAAATTTTTTTTACGATATCATTTTTTTCTGACGATATCGATATCGTGACGTTTCGATATCGCGATATATCGTGCGACGAAATATCGTGACACCCCTAGTTTAAGTTGATGTAGGCTACCCCCTATAAACATAGCTCTGTTGTTTCAGAATTGGCAGGGAAGCGCTATTTGCTGTGCTTTGGTTGTCACAAGGTGTCAGAGATGTAGCTATTTATTAAATGTGAACCTCACTGCATGTTGTAGTGATCATGATGTGATTAAAACACACACACACACACACACGCACACACACACAGAGAGAGAGAGAGAGAGAGAAATCAGCTGCACCCAAGCACACAGCATGCCATGAGCAGAAAGATGGAGACAACGCATCTGATCACTTTATTTCTTTAATTTAATGAACCTGGCACTGACTGGCTATTATTTTGTTTATTTTTTTGTCGATTTTTGCAGCAATTGTTTATTCTATGACTTTTCATATTATGTTGAGAGTGCTCCAGACAGGTCCCGCATTTCACATTATGCAAAGCTCAGCTCTATTAATGCCTTAATCTGCTGCTGTGAAATAAATGTTTTATTTGATTTTGAATAGTAGTCTTTCTTGTGTTGTTATTGCGCTTTTTGCTTAAAAAGTCCAGAAATAGGCATAACCTATGTTTTACGATATAAAAATATCATAAAAAAAATAGAAAAAAATCAGCCCCCTCCCCAGTTATAACCGCCCCCTCAGTCATTTCATCCTGGCGCCGGCCCTGGTGTGTGTGTGTGTGTGTGTGTGTGTGGGAGACAGGGGCAGGAAGTCTTCACTGGCTATTTCAAATCAATAGTCAGGGAAAAAACACTGCAGTCAGCCAGGTCAACATGCCTATTTCTCCTATGAGCATTAACCATCTGTTCAAGATAAATGGCACATGCGTGCACACGCACACACACACACGCACGCACGCGGGCACGCACACACACACACACACACACACACACACACACGGACATGCACACGCACACTCACACACACATACACACAAGCAGAGAGAGAGAAGTAAACATGATAATAGTATAATATTCCCTATAGTGTGTATGTACTGTTAGTACTCAATAGAGTTTATAGTGACATTATTTTGCTTTCTGCCTTTTGTTTAATCTCTTATATCACAACAATATTTCTTGTAATATTCCTATGATATTGCCTATAGCTTAAGACTATGCAGACTTGTAGAGAGTGAGAGAGAGAAGCAGAAGACTTGAAAGAGAGAGACGTCCACAGTGGAATCAACACACCTACATGCAGCTGGTCTGAATTCAAAAGCATGGCTCATTTTTATGATTGATCCCGATGCACGTACCCTGTGATAAGCTGTAATGTTGATATATCGGTCGATTATTAACCATAATTAAGGTCTGGGATCACATGAGTAAGGCTGTTTACATTGGGTTTGTGTCGAGTGCATTGGCACAAAGGGCAGTGTACCAACAACTGATAGTCGGAGAGAAAAAATAATGTAATTGCACACAGTTTTTGCTGTTCAAGGTTCAAGTATAAATGATACGAAAGTCACCAGTTCAGCATTTTTTTTGTCCCATCCAAAGTAGAACATTCACTAATTTATCATAGATTATTCTGAATTTCTGATAAATTATTCAGAATTACTCCTGCGTTATCTTTATACCGAGTATCAGAATCTTGTTTTGGATTTGTATATCTCTCATGTATATCAAATTTTTCAGGAATTGCTTTCACATTTTTGAAACACAGTTAGCTCTTTTTTAAATGATGAAACTCTCCATATGTTCTGCATTGCGCTGTCACATCTGTGCTATCATGTGATTCATTGCACTTTTGCTTATCTGTCGACTTCCAGCTGCCAAGGTTTAAACAGTGCTTCTGCCGAAAGGAGTGTGTGTGCTTACCTGTAGTGATGTAAATTATTAAAGCTGAATGGAATTTGCCATAAATCATCTACACATCTACATGAATGTTCAGTCATTTTATAGCATGTGTCTGTGTACACACACACACACACACACACACACACACACACACACACACACACACACACACACACACACACACATATATACATATATATATATATATATATATATATATATATATATATATATATATATATATATACACACACATATATATATAAATATGTGTGTGTGTGTGTGTGTGTGTGTGTGTGTGTGTGTGTGTGTGTGTGTACACACACACACATATATATATAGCGGGCGAGCCAAGGAATCGAGCGCGCGAGATGTCTACTAAATAAAGGATAAATAGCCTGACGTTTTGGATGAATATATGCTACCAAATAGACCGTACTTGCCTGGAAAGTAGGGCTGTGAATCGATGCAGAATCGTGCACGTCTTATAATCGATTATTTTTGACACCCCTACTGGAAAGCATGAATAATCCAGTAACAAACACCAAAATATGTGTTTTTGCTTTATATACATGGAAAACGGTGCTAATGGCATTAGCATTCTCCATCCACATACTTTTTAACATTAGCATAAAGTGCTAATGCTACTGTAACAAACATTACTAACATTACTAACGCGATTAATAACAAGACATAGGACATAGGTGATGTAGCTACCTCAGATGCAAGCTTTCAAACCATGTCAGGCTAATTTTAATTCAATCTCTAGTTAAAAGAAAAGTGGAGATGAAATGCTTGTGCACTTAACACATTGAGTGCCAGTCGTTTTTTCAATACTGTAGGTAAGTTGTGCCAGGTTTTTTTTTGAGGATTCTGGCTCATTTTACAAGAGCCGAGGATTCTTTTCTGTTAAGACTTTGTGAACACCAATCATCTAAAAAGAACTAATAGAATGTGTGCTTTCTCTGTCTAAAAGAGTTAGTTTGCAGAGTTAGTAGTTATGTAGATATTAGCCGTTGAGTACAGCATGGTTTCAGAGATTTTCAGAGAGTTTAGAGATAAATGGATTTTTAGAACCACCTCACGTGCCTGTGATTATGGGTGCCCTTGGGCAAGTCTGTATACTGTATTGTGTGTGTGTGTGTGTGTGTGTGTGTGTGTGTGTGTGTGTGTGTGTGTGTGTGTGTGTGTGTGTGTGTCTCCAAACTCCGTCTGTGCTGCGGAGGGAGGAGGCTCCGCGGCCGCTCTCGGGCAGTCTGGACTGTAAAACTGGCTCGTTCGTTTCTTGAGGTGTCGGCTGAGAGCTTTGAAGAAGCTTTTGCGATTCTGGTCTTATTTATGCGCAAAGGTACTCGAGTGTGTGTGTGTGTGTGCGCGCGCGCGCGCGCGTGTGTGTGTGTGTGTGTGTGTGTGTGTGTGTGTGTGTGTGTGTGTGTGTGTGTGTGTGTGTGTGTGTGTGTGTGAAATCGAAAGAGTTTTCGCCCAGCTATTTCCTTGAAAATTAAATGGCTTTCTCCCGCGGACTGGCTTTCTCTCTGTCTGGAGAGAACTGTCGCCACTTAGTGGTCGGTAAAATAGATTATACACATTCTCTTCCTCCAATATTGATATAGAAGACGTAAAAGGGGTTGATTGATGTCCCACCGTCAAAAAAAAAAAATGTTTATGTAAGACGAGATATCTCGTCTTTGGCACTCAACCGTTGGATTATGTAAGACGAGATATCTCGTCCATGGCACTCAACGTGTTAAGCAGTGAAATGAAATGAGGGTCGGACTTGGCATGATCGAGTGACATCACTGGTGACATCCCTGATGACATCACAACTGCTGCAGATGAGCAATTGTGCGCCGTGGAACCCCTCTCTGCCTTGTAGTGTGAGATACTCTATCGCTGTAATAAAATTGCCTAGGTGAGCTGGCGGTGTCTGTTAGTCAAGATTTTGGCGGTGTCTTGGTCACGTTTTGTGAGACGCAAATCGTGACATCATCAGTGATTTTGAAAGGGCCCATCCATGGCTGTTGACAGACGACCATTGCCAGCCTCAAACCTGACGCCCTTTTGTTTATGAGACAGTCTATCTAACCGCCAGTCTTATAATCAACATACCTTATTATATTATCAACATGTAAATCGGTCTGCGGTGCGGTCTGAGACTCAACTCGCAGTTTGTTGCCAGTAGCCTACAGGAGACTAACTTTTTCCGGTGACCGGGCAGAATAAAACGGGATGTACAAATGATGGGGTTGTCTACCTGCCAAAGTGGGTGGCGACAAACTTACCAGCTACATGCAACACCAAAACTTACCCGAGTGTCACTGGTGGCTGGTGTTAATTTCCCACTCTGTCACACTCTGGCCATTTTTGCAACTGAGTGCATTCTGAGTTTCCTCTATGGCTCCAATGAGACCTATAAAATGACCCATAATTGTTATGTAGATGAACGATGAGGTTATGTCCTGAGGTATACAAATATATCTTTATCTGTGTGTGCACGGTAGGTAATGAGCAGTCATTATGATAGGGGCTGTCTGAGATTGCACACTCATTCATTGCCCTAGGCCTAGGGCTCCGCTCTGCTGCTGTGCGCGCACGCACACACGGACGCACACACATGCGCGCACACACACACACACACACACGGACGCATGCACGCACACGGGCGCGCACACCCACGCATGCACGCACACGCACACACACACACACACACACACACACACACACACACACACACACACACACACACACACACACACACACACACACACACACACACACACACACACACACACACACACACACACACACACACACACACACACACACACACACACACACACACACACACACACACACACACACACACACACTCACTCACTCACTCACTGCTGGCAGTTTTCTCTCCGGCCCACAAATGGATAAAAGGAAGGAAGGGGAAAGAAAGGAGAGCGAACAGAGAGCGGATAGCTGAAACCACAGCTTTTCACTGGGGAGGGAAGAGGAGGAGGAGCTTAGTCTGGAGCGAGACAGAGAGAGAGAGAGAGAGAGAAAGAGAGAGAGAGAGAGAGAGAGAGAGAGAGAGAGAGAGAAATGGAGTGAAAGAGTGAGACAGACAGAGAGAAGGACAAGAGAGGAACACAGAGAGAAACAGAGAAATGCTACCAACCAACTGCTGGAATGTCTTGGCATTCACAGAGAACTTCAGCCATTACTAGAGAGAGAGGGGGGGTGGGAGAGAGAGGGGGAGAGAGGGGGGGCGGTGTGCTTGGCGCCAACAGCCTCTAAATCAAACACAACAACCACAGAGGGGGGAAACCTTGAACCCGCCACAAGGAAACCATGAATTTGATTTCCACTTTATCAGTGTCACTTCTCCCGTTTTCTTGCCTATTGTTAAAATTCTTGTGCCTCATTCAATAATCACACATTTACACATGATTTCTCTGTTTGATAGAAACAAACTGCTCTTGGTGTAATTTTCACGAAAAGAGTACAGACACATATTTGTTCAACCATGCCCCCTACCCACGAACCTCCACCATTGCATACTTAATAATAAATAAAAAAAACTTATTAATCTACTCTCTTAAATTATCTTGTCTTAATAATACTTTATTTGGAGAGCTGTCTGTCTGTTTGGAGTTGCAAGGCATTGCTCCGATCACCTCCAAAATTTGCCAACACTTCCCAGGGGTCTGGACTGAATCTGGTGCAAAAGAAAAGAAAATAAAAAAGAAAAGAAAAGAACCCACCCATGGGTGGCACTACAGCGATATTTTAGGTTTTTAGGCCTTCACACTCACAGAACCATTGTGACATCATCAGCATCCCTTCCATGCTTCCCACTGATGGTTTTGATGCTGTCGCTGTTGTACTATAATTGAAGAGCTGTCTGTCGGTTTGGAGTTGCAAGGAGCACTGTTGCTCCGATAGCCTCCAAAATGTATTTGCCAAAACACTTTTCAGGGGTCTGGAATGCATCTTTTCGTACAAAAAAACTGAAAAAACAACACTAGAGCGAAATTTTACCTTTTTAGGCCTTTACACTCACAGAGCCATTGTGACATCATCAGCATCCCTTCTCTGTTTCCCACTGATGTCACCGAAGACGTCATTGATGATGTCACTGTTGATTGCATCACTGATGCCACTGTTAATGTCACAGATGATGTCACTTTTACATTATGATGTCACAGATTATGTCACTTTTTACATTATGATGCCACAGATATGTCACTGTTGACATCATCGTCTTAAAGGTGAGGCTATATAAGTGGTTGGAGTAGGTCACTAGCTTGACCCAGATGTTTTTGGTTTCTGTGCACCACATCCCAGGCTTCTTAAAATTAGTTTAAAACTTACACTAGTTACCGACCCAGGCGACTAATGGTTTAAATGTTATACGCACACATGGGGGGCAAGAAAAAGCAGCGAACTAAAGGAAATGTTCGGCCATCTAGCAGCGAGCGAGCTGCCAAGCTGCTGGCAGCTTGTCCCTGGGTTCGTTGGCTTCGGCTCCTTGAACACTGCGGAGCTGATGTACATCCCTGCTGTCCACGGCGTGGAGATAGACTGATTTCCGCCTGGTCCTCAGGAAACTGTCCAAGAGCGACGCTGTCACCAGACTGAAAGATGTGCAGGAGTTTGGTTCCTTGTGCCAGGAACGGGAAGCCGAAGTGGTAAAAGGAGTCCTGCCATACTGGCCAAGGATTTACTGCAAGATATCCGTGGACCATGGCCGGTGTGTGAGGGAAGCCACCCAGCAGGCATTTGAGCAGCTGGTGCAGAAGGTGCGCCGCAGTTTGGCCCCCTTTCTGAAGAGCATGATGGGCCACTGGTTGCTGGCTCAGTGTGACACCTACAGCCCAGCAGCCTATGCTGCCTGTCAGGCCTTCCACGCTGCCTTTCCCCCCAGCAAGCAGCCTGAAGCCCTCAGCTTCTGCAGGGAGGAGATCCTTAACGTACTTCAGGACACTTTGTTGAAGGAAACTGCAGACACACTGAGTGATCCACAAAGTGTGTCGGAGATGGAGAGAGAAGCCACGTTTCTCTGCATGGTGACCAGCTCTCTGCTGGGGGTGAAGAGGCTGCTGTCCTTGCTGCCCCAGACAGACAGACAGGCCCCTCGAGGAAAGACTGGCACATCTTATTGCCTCGGGGAAGTTCTGGAAGTACGGCAAACACAAGACACCACAGGTGCGAGGGGCGTTTTTCGAGGTCATGTCTGCTGTGTCAGTACGCCCCGGAAGTGGTCCAGACTGAAGCGGCACACGTTTGTCCCGCTGTCCTCCTGAGCATCGATGACACAGATCCTGTAGTGTTGCAGCCTCTGTGGGAAGCCATACTTCACGTTGTGTCTACTATCCCTGATTGCTGGACACATAATGCCAGGAAGGGCTTCTTGGTGGCATGGCTACAGCGCTCCATCCCAACCTGATGCCCCTCATCAGCAAACTTCCCCAAGATGTCACTGACCCGGCCTTTGATTTCTACACCACCTTCTTCACCTCACTCATACAAGGTTTATCTAGTGAGCATGCATTGACAAGTCCATCAGAAAGTGCAGCTATAGTGACTGCAGCAGTGGAGTGCTTGAGGTTCAACATACTGCACAACACAGAAGATGAGGAGGATCAAGATTCAAGATTCAAGATTTTTATTGTCACTCCATGGTACAAGTATCACGTGTGAAATTCTTGTGCTGTGGACTCCGTTTACGACATAGTACAAATAGGCAACAAGCAATGAGCAATAGGCAATAAGAAATAGGCATCAATAAGCAAAACTAAGCAGCAATAGGCAATAAGGCAGAATAGCGATAAGACAAGTCAGTGGCTTATTCATTGCACATAGGTGCACATGTTATGTGCATACGTTAGACATGTTCAGACATTTTAAATTCGACGTATTTGACATGCAGGTGCAAATAGCACGTACCTTATTAAACATACAATTAACATTAGGCATTGTGCATACGTTAGACGTGTTCAGACATTTTAAATTCAACGTATTTGACATACAGGTGCAAATAGCATGTACCTTATTAAACATACAATTAAACATTAGGCATACATAATGGTAGCAGCTGCAGTACGGTACGGTACGACTACTACACTATTTGTGTATGTTAAGGAGTCTCGTGGCCTGCGGGAGAAACTGTTCCTCAAGCGATTTGTGCGTGCTTTTGGAACCCTGTATCTCCTCCCTGAGGGTAGCAGGGAGAACAGGCTGTTGTGGGGATGGTTTGTGTCTCAGAAACTATCAGAAACAAATATGGATCAGGCTTATTTCACAGCAGCTCTTATCGCTATTGGACAGGGCTCTTGGAAGCCCCTCCCTTCAGAATGGCCCTCTTTTCCTATTGGTCACTGAAATGCTCATTTCCTGGCAGAAGAGAGCATGCTTACATAATGAGAGCGGCTCTAATGACGGCGAGGCTGTCTTTGATAAGCTTCTGTCAGACTTCTGGGAGGGGCTAAGTCTTTTGTTTGTTCGTTATGCGGATGATGAAGAAGCAGATCCAAAGGCACTGGAAGGTGTGGTCACCCTGCTGCAGGCGATGCGTTAAGGCTGAATTATACTCGACCAAGCTCGTTGGGGGTGGGGCCCCGCGAGTCTCCGTGCAGACCCTGCACTGGGGTTGATGCCATTATACTCAGAAAGTGATCAGCATGTATTGTACAATGGTAGTGAGAACAGCCCGTGGAAAAGTCGCAATGAAACGCTATTATGTGCAGTACCGAGTGCGCTTTCACTCTCAAACGACCCCACATCAGCACATAAAGTAATCACCAAACTTGTTTTTACTGAAAGCCGTTTTTACTTCTCAGCCCTGATTGCCTACTCTGTGATGCTTTTAATCTCTCTCAATAATGCTCTCAACACAACACATTTACTTGGTGAAATGACTAAAAATGAACAGTTGCAAATCAAAGTTTATAGCCTACCACATGGGTCAAGAAATGTGGCGAAAACACAGCTCAGTGTTCAGGGCTCAGTGGCTTGAAAGCGGACATGTTTGGAGAGAAGCCTGCGCTGCTCACGCTGTTAGAAAGAAAATCATGCACAAGGCGAGCGCCCGACGGAGCTAGCGAATAACCACGCCCAACAAATTTACGTCATTTGACGCGCCCGGCCCGCGCTCCACCCACGCGCCCTTCACGGCAGGGTGAGCATAATTCAAGCTTTACCCTGAGAGAGTAAGCAGGAAGCAGGGCCAGAAGAAGAAATCTGTCAAGACCTGTTTCTCTAAGCTAGAGGGCAGTGAGGAAAGTAGAGTTGAGGGGGATGACACCTGCCCTATCAGCGTCGGAGCTTGGGGTTGAGAAGGCAATTGGTTCCCTGAAGACCCAGCATTTGGAGGATGTGGTGTGCCAGCAGGCACAACTGTGTTTGGTGTACATGAATGAGAAAAACTCTGAGCGA
Source organism: Poromitra crassiceps (assembly GCF_964638095.1). Lineage (NCBI taxonomy): Eukaryota > Metazoa > Chordata > Actinopteri > Beryciformes > Melamphaidae > Poromitra > Poromitra crassiceps. The sequence goes on from NW_028152041.1 coordinate 15,707, forward strand.
CACCTCCTCTTCCTCTCCCTTCTGCTGCGGTCCTTCCACATTCCCAGGGTCTTCACCATGTTGGTAGAACTGGATGATAAGATAACAAAGGGGGGTGAGCAGAGTGAGGAGGTGGACACTTTGAAAAACCCAGCAATGCGGTTCCTGATGGAGCGGGTGGTGGTGTGGCTGGCCGAGACCGGAAGGACGGACACCGACCACCTGGTGGAGATGGTCTTCAGCTCGCTCTACTGTTGCAGCCAGCAGGAGACCACCAGCATCCTCAACCACATCACCACCATGGATCTAAAGTGGGTGATTATCCTGCAAATCATACAAAGGGCACGCAGAGATCCCGAGACTCTGAAGAGCTGTGTTGATTGGTTGAAAGGTTCGCTGCTGGGTGAGCAGCTCCTAGGATTGGCTGAGGAGCTGTGCAAGGTTGGAGGTAGCTACTCCACTTCTACCTCTCCTAAAAGCACCCACAGCCGGACTCTGATAAGCCGGGTCCTATCTCAGCACCACGCCAACAAGCCTCTGATAGGGGAGGTGTACATGGAGAAGATCTTAGAGAAGCTCCATGCCACTGTGTCTGGGACTAAAGGTCTGCCAGATGTGGGCAACATGGAGCCACTCATCTCCTTCATCTGTGACGTTGTCTCCACCTTCTTCTCATCCATACAAGACTGTCTCCTCCTCGCCTCTGCCGAGGAACTTTTGCTCACTGTCTTCCAATTCACCATCCAAGATCAAATGCACACACACCTGTCTGACTCCCTTTTAGGTAAGCTGAGGAAGGTGTATGTAGCTGGGGTCCTGTCGTTGGTCCAGCACTCTGAGTATCAGGTCAGGGAAGGTGGTTTCCTGCACAGCGCAGCCCTCTGGGTGAAGAACAACTACTCACCGCCGTTCTCGACATGAAGAGTTTACAGGTTTTGGTTCTGGCTAGCTTAGTGGAGACAATGAACTCCATCTGCCATCAAGACTCCCCCCATCTCATCCAGTTCCTCTCCCTCTTGACACAGCAAAATAGAATGGACAAGAATTAGACAGGCCATACCACATCAGTGGTCAGGCCACCTATGTGCCTGTGCCCTGTTAGGGAGAGTGGCCCACACTGCTGTAGTCGCACCCCGTGACCAACAGGACCTGCTAGATGCACTACAGTGGTGTAAAGAGGCAGAGTACAACCCTGCTGTGGTGTCTGCCTACCACAGCCTGCTGACTGACTGGGGGCTGTCAAAGGGACTTCACAGCCAGGCTCCAATTAAAGCCAAGGCCTGCTGGAGACACTCTACACAAGGTACATGTAAATGGAGGAGGGAGGTCTATGGTCTCTGACTCTAGAGAACTACATCCAGACCAACAACTTGGCAGCCACTGGCAATGCCACCATTAGGAAGCTCTACAGAAGTGCAGACAGTTTATTCCCAGTGTCTCAGAGCAAACTGAGCACACTCCAGGTGGTCTGCCCCACCATGACCGAAGAAGACCGAGAGACTCTCACAGCTCTGGCTACTGCTGGAATTGTCAACTGGCAAGAGAGCAACACTGTGTGTGGGTGTCTGGCCGTGCTGCTGTGCTGTCTGAAAGCAAACACACTGGTACACGAGGAGGTCCCACAGGTTATCCTAACCTCCATGATGGAGTGGAGGAACAGCAAGGAGGACTGGGTCCTCTTTAGTAGTTCCCTGTCGAAAGCATCTGCCACACAGTTGACCCTCACTGTGGAGATGCGTTTCCTGTCCTGGCTGGTGACTCATTCTCCTACCGATCTCGGGGGGCAGCCAGTGGGACTTCATGCTCTGCTCTATGCTAGCCTGGTTGGAGACTGCCAGTGAGAATGTCAGTAGTCTATAGAACCCATGGGTCCAGCTGTTTGTGTGTGAGTCCGCGGTGCTCAAAGTGCAGCTGAACCAGTCTTCACATCACCACCTCCTGGTGTTCTGGAGAAGCTGCCATCAGAACAGGCAGACGTTTGAAGCAAACGTTTGAAGCAAATTTGAAGAAATTCTGTCAAGACATTCATGAGATATCGCGTTAACGAGCTAGAAAATGTTCCTGAGGTCACAGTGGCCTTGAACTTTGACTTTTGACCACTAAAATCTAATCAGTAAATCCTCGAGTCCAAGTGGACGTTTGAGGCAAATTTTAAGAAATTCCGTCAAGGCATCCCTGAGATATCGCGTTAACATCACGGAACACTTGCGAGTGTGAAAGCCAACCGTTCCGAACCACATAGACAACACATGGAGCAAGGATACACTGTAGGCATAGTCAATGACGCAAGGGCACTCCGTTCCATTTCCGAGCGCGGAGGAAATGTTGTAATGTGAAAGCTGACCAGCGGGGGAGAGGAGAGGGGGGGCAATCATTCCCGGGTGCGGAACGGAACGAAAGCAATCGTTCCCAGTGTGAAAGCAACCTAAAAGCAGGTGAGGTTCTAGGTGCAGTGACTTGCAGGATGGGTGGGCTATGATTAAAGCACTCCACTTGTTTCAAGATAACCTCAACCAACAAAAGGAAATAAGGAATTGTCAAGATGGATGTATTTTGCAGTGGGTACTTCAACTCTTGTCCAGCCAGCAGGAAAGCCTTCAGGTAATAGATGGTCAGTCAGTCCAGGGGCCCTTCTAATAAAAACCACCTTCCATTACCTTATTAGCCCTCAGGGAAGCCATTATCTCAATTGGGTCAATCTACAAAAGAAGGGAGTGGTTTTATCACCTCTCTCTAATATGTCCAGTGTTGTTAAGCAAGCAAGCAAACTTTATTTATATAGCAGATTTAATTCTAGCTGGATGCACAATGTGCTTCACAGAGCATGAGCTATCGTGAAGTTACAGCCATAAAATGTGAACATGGTAGAACATAAAACACAAGTAAACACAATCAATACTGGGTCAATCTACAAAAACAGGGAGTGGTTTTATGTCCAGTGTTGTTAAGTACAGAGCAGAAACGCTGCCCCCTCTGGGCGGATCACTGGTCCACTTCAAAGGCATTGGAGCGGCACAAGGGCAGCGGTCAAACAGTTTGTCTTCCTCCCAGCAGCAGTGGAGTCAGCGGCCCAGAGAGAAGGTGGAGAGAGATAGGCGGAGATTTGATCACCGTTGTCCATGTTTTGTAAAAGCAACATTTCCATAGAGTTCCATTATATGCTGTGTGGAAGGTGCAAAATTGTAAAAATGTCATAGGCTTACCTGTAATAAATGATGTGTAAGGATAACCTCTTTCTGTCAAATAGATGGCAAGTGAATCCTAGTGGTAGCTATGATCTCATACTGATTTCATGATCATGAAATCATGATGTGAAGGGCCGAAGGGGAAGAATTGGAGACGAAAGATTAAAGAAGGAATTGTTATTGTGTGCAAACCTTGTATTTCTAAAATGTTAACTTTTAAAGAACCAAGAAAAACAGCCTAGTTTTAAGCTTGACCATGCATTAAAACACACACACACACACACACACACACACACACACACACACACACGCATGCACGCACGCACGCACGCATGCACGCAAACACACACACACACACACACACACACACCAAGGGATTGTAGAATTTTCCAAATGTAGGACCGCATAATCCCTCAATTGATTTGAAACATCAAAATCACCAAAACTGTAGTGTTCACATGGCAATAGTGATCTTTAAGCCAATTTAAATAGAAATGGTGGACAAAATAGGTTGCATCTGGTGGTCATAATATTTTGCTGTTCTTCTCAGATTAGGAACAACTGAAGAAAGATGCTGGAGCTCAGCAAAAGAAGCTATAGCCTTTATCTGTTTTGATTTAAAATGATAGTAAATTTAAAACGATACTAATTGTATGACCGTATAGTGATTAGTATGGTAATGGTGCATGTGCTGAGTTTAAAAGTTTCTCAAAAGGTCTTGGACAATTAATGAATAACTCTGCCAATGCTACAACCCTGCAATCTGGAGTTGATCCACTGATAATAAATGAGAGGTCAATTGTGACACTATGGCAGAGTCCAGGGTGATTTTGAGTCGATTGTGTAGAATTTCTGATTCAACATTACTAGGAAACAAAGATCAAAATAATAGATCAACTTTATGTGAGCGGAGTGTGTCTGGCAAACACATGAACCCTGCAGTTTCATGCAAATTTGAATTGCAATTTGAATGGGATATTGTCTCTTCATTCATTTGGAGTCCCTCAGCCAATTTTAATCCTCTATCCTTTTATTGGATTGTCAGATAAAATCAGAGCTGCAGGCTATTGAACCCAGTGAACTCAAATCCCATCTGGTCATTTGCTTTCTTTCAGATGAGATAAACACATTTCTTTTTCTTTTTACCTCCACAGTTATCAGTTCTTTTTGCATGTAATATTTGCATGCACAGCAAGGTGGCAAAGGGATTGCGGAAACCATCTTTCAAATGAAAGACCTGGGTTCAAGCACGCATCCGCCGTGCTGAAGTGTCTTTGAGCAAAACACTGAATCCCAACCTGTGTGTTGCTCTGAAGCTGACCTTTGACCTCCCTATGGAAGGGTTGAGTGAAGAGAGAATTTCCCTATGGGGTTCATTAGAGTAACACAAAATAACATTTTCATGACCTGCATCGTGCAAATGTTTTTCTTGTGGCCGGCCGCCATCTCGATGCCCAATGTCATGCCCTCTATGCTGTGCAATTCGAAATAGATTGGGACACTCGTGGCAAACAAACGTCAATATCTCAAAAACTATACATCACATCGCTTATATTTTAACGTTGTGCGTCAGAGGGAGCAGAAGTAGCTGAACGGTTTGGTTGTTTTTCAGATGTGTTTGCATCTTTGTCATGGTGTTTTGGCTCTGATCTAACTAACTGTTGCCTGCATGTTGGTCATCCTGAAATCTGCCTTGCGCTATTACTAACAAACCACAAATAAACTAATTTCTTTCCTCCTATTTTTGGATCAGTCACAATTAATGCAAAAGCAAGGGAGGAATCAGCCTATGAAGAGATCAGCCTATGAAGTGATTGTACCAGAAATGAGATGACCACCACATGAGAAAGATATACTGTACCTTCTCTGACAAAATGATTTATAGTGCACACTTGTTTGAAGGATATAGGTAAGTGATTGGTTGACAAATAGTGGGATGATGAACTTCAGGTAATGATTTTATCCCAAATTGATACATACAGTATTTATTTATTTATTTATTTTTTGGGGGGGGGGGAGTGAACCCTATGCTCCAACCACAAAGCGATCAGTCAGGGGCTGGTAGAAAACGTATCGGGGTTCATGCCTTGTCAAAACAGGACATACTACAGCGGCCATTAAATTGGAAGGAATGTAGAGCGAACGTCTCATAATTTCTCTCTCTGTCTCTCTTGGCCTCCGCCACTCTCGTTGCTTTTGGAAACGCAAAATGAAAGACAGGCGCTGGTTCGCGTGCTCAGGGTCTCACCGCACTAAACCCTGAGGGCATGTGTGTGTGTGTGTGTGTGTCTGTGTGTGTGTGTGTGTGTGTGTGTGTGAGAGAGAGAGAGAGAGAGAGAGAGAGAGAGAGAGAGAGAGAGAGAGAGAGAGAGAGAGAGAGAGTGTGTGTGTGAGTGAGTGGATGTTGGGTGATGAAGGGCTTGTGGGGGACAAGAAGCATATTTCACAGGCTGGACAGATCAAAGAGTGACAACATGGTTGTTTATCAAAGGTCTCTCTCTCTCTCCCTCCCTCCCTCTCCCTCTCGTTCTGTTCACTGGGCAACTAATAAAGTCCACTAATCTAATTAGGGCCTGCTTCTAGAGACCCACTGGAGCCTCATGTGGAGAGAGGGGAAGAAAATGAGGGATAGGGAGAGAGGGGAGGGGCATATACACAGAGAGAGAGAGAGAGAGGGGGGGAGAGAGAGAGAGAGAGAGAGAGAGGGAGAGAGAGAGAGAGAGGGAGAGAGAGAGAGAGAGAGACAGAGAGGGAGAGAGAGAGACAGAGAGAGAGAGAGAGAGGGAGAGGGAGAGAGAGAGAGAGAGAGAGAGAGAGAGAGAGAGAGATGCTATGAGGCGATGAGTTTATTTGTTTTTAATTTTCAGTCACTTTCTTCTTATTTTTTGTCTCCCGTTTTCTCCCCAATTGTACTTGTCCAATTCCAGAAGTGGAAGTATTCAACTACAAGTAATTGAGTAGTTTTTTGTGTGTGAGGGTTTGTACTTTTTAAGTATTTTTTTTTATAATTCTATACTTTTACTCTTGAGTATTTTTAATAATATTTTACTTGAGTACTTTTAAATGTACACTGAGTAAATGAGTAAATTCCATTGTTTGTTTTGCACACCACACTACAGTATGAACAGCATAGTAGCATTGGGACTGCCTGCTAACAGGTCCAGAAACACTTCCACATTTAGAGAGCCCGCCCAAACTGCGGGCTCGTGCTCAAGACTGGCCAATTGAAGACAGGTTAGAATAGATGATCAAATTGTAGTGATCCCCATCGTCACATTAGTTCAGAAATCTCAGTTTCATTTGACGCTGCTGATAGCCATCTAGCTAAATGGATATATGTGCGATGATAATGCTGCTGCTAGCAGCTCTAGCTCGTCTGGCAAAGGAGAATCTCCTGGTTCACCCGATCTACTAGTAGATCAGGTGCCTGGTTGCATCTGAACGAGCTGTTCAGTATGAAAGACAAGACATACAGAGACATGGACAGTTAGGTAACACTGGTAACGTGCTGGATGTGTGAAATGTATTTGGGTAAACAATTAACATATAAAATATTTAAAAAGTAATGCAAATGTATTACTCAAGTACTTTGAGTACTTTTAATTAGGCTACTTTTTTCCTCTTACTTGAGAAGATCACATTTGAGCAAATGCATTTAACACACACACACACACACACACACACACACACACACACACACACACACACACACACACACACAAACGTGTGTGCAACTGCCCAAGTGACATCACTTCCATCACTTTCGTGGTGCAAAATGTGACAGACAGACAGACAGACAGACAGACAGACAGACAGACACCGCCCACCAACTTAGGCAATTTTATATTAAGATTGAAATGTTCTGTCTATTGGCATCTTTCTTTCTATTTGAGCCTTTTTGTTTGTATTTCTGTCTTAAATGAATCTTGAATCTTCCTTCCTTCCTTTGTGGTGTGCGGCTGGGGAAAGCCTCCAGCATAGTGTGGTTTCTTCCTTTCTGCTCTGTTCCTCACCTCTTGCCCTTGCTGTGTGATAGCATTCAGGCTCTGTTCTCTGAGGACGAGGATTTATCTCTGACAGCCATCTGAAGTGGAAGATCTCTCCTCCAGGTCTCCAAAGGTGCCTCACAAAAGACGTTTAAGGCGATCACAGAAACACATGACAAAGACACTTACAAAACCCTCACTCACATGACGATAAGAGGCCAGGCTGCACACAAGAGGCAATTGTTTCATTTATCAGTTGTATGAGCAGGAAATTAAATGATCATGCTGTACAGATGGAAAATCAAAAAACACGCTCAACTCGGAAATAATAATAGTATTAACTGGGTGCTGGATCCCAAAAGTTCATTTGATAAATAAGGATAAGGACAGCACTCCAAGTTAAAAGAATATTTATTGCCACACGGACGTTTCGGGGCAGCCGCCCTTCTTCAGCGTGTGAAGGCAAAAAACTTCACACGCTGAAGAAGGGCGGCTGCCCCGAAACGTCCGTGTGGCAATAAACATGCTGTACAGATAAAATTGACAAAGAATATTAAGTTGGTGCTGTTTAAATCTCACAGCAAACTTTGGATTGACAATCAACAGTAGATTTTACACATGGGAGACATAATGCATTTGAATTGGTGCCAAAAAAATACAAACCCCAGAATACTTTGCATACCGAACAGACACATAGGATTGATGAACAACACTAGTGTTGCACTGACACAGACTGCACACACATAAACAACACACTCAACAAGCCTTTCGGGGGACCTGGCACCTTGGCTCACCTGGTAGAGCGCGCACCACGAAGGCTTAATCCTTCACGTGGCCGACCCGGGTTTTAATCCCACCCGTGATCCTTTGCCCTGTCTCTCTCTATCCACTGTCCTATCCAATAAAGGCAAGAATGCCCCTGCTTATAAAAAAACAAGCAACCTTTGCCTCTGCTCCCAGGGCCGCAGGAAGTACGGGTGCTGCAGCACCTCCTAGTGGCAAGATGACTTTTTTTTTTTTATCTTTTTTTTTTTTTGCAAATGTAATTAAAAATATTTTGCAGTGCACTATGTTCCTTTCATGTTTGGGAATGTTTCGGGAAATGATTGCATTATTGATATACTGAAAATGTAGCCTATTTAAATATAATTATCAACAATAACAATCAAGGAAGTTACATGCTTGTAGGCTAGAGAAGAAGAAGAAGCGCGCATGCGCGCACATGTTGTGTTGAACCAACCAACAACCAATACGAATTGTTTAATCTGGCAATAAAGAAATGTGAACTTGACATGCTATTTTAATAGCCTACTCAAAAATGCACCTCCCACTATACAGCAAAGAGAGGAGTCAATGTTTCTTGATATAATCATTGCCATTCGGATCAGAATAATTAGTCTAGTCATTAAGTTTGCTGATCATATTTCTATCATGTTAACTCTGTGTCATGTTAACTCATACATGGGCAAACTACGGCCCGCGGGCCGGATGCGGCAATTTTATTTTTTATTTTTTACACAGTGCAGCTGAACGCAACATGCAAGATACCCGCTGAATAAGTGTCCAAATGTTCATGTCATTCTGGCCAATACTCCACTTCTGTTATAGCATTTCAGTCTGGAATATGGAATATCTTTCAATAATCTTTATGACTAAAAGGCTACATTGAATTAGAAATTTAAATAATTAACTCATTGGTTTTGGATTTATTTAGCTTCAAGCATTTTTGTTCGTGTGACCCGCAACACAGGCTTTGATCATCCCGGGCCACTTACTGATAGTTATGCTTAAATTAACCCACTCATATTCTGATTTATTTCAAGAAAAACATTTTGGCAATTTTGGAAATTCTAATTGGCTGGTAACTTTAAAATCTAGCAGCCATATTGGCAGGTGGTCAAAAAAGTTAATTTCAAGACCTGCGAGCAGGTGGTGACATAGGAGTGAGAAAAGGATGAAATATTGGTGGTTAAGACTGAATAATGACATCACAACTGTTAATTTAAAATTAGTTATTCCTCTAAACGTGGCTTCAAATGCACCAAATTTTTCACGCTGGCGCCGTTCGGCCCTCAGCAAAACCTGGTAGCGAGGACATTTTTTGTGGCCCTCTCTATCATCAAAGTTACCCATCCATGGGTTACGGCATGACAATATTTGTTCGCCCCCCGGCAACAATCTGGGTTTCTCATGTGGCCCCCCATGAAAAATAATTGCCCACCCCTGTGTTACCTGGTGTATTCAGAGCAAATAGGGAGATATAGAGCATTATCATCATGCTATATATCTCCCTCTTTGCTCTGAATGAGTGAGAAAAGGAGAAAATACTGAATAATTACATCACAACAGTATAATCCTAATGTTAATTTAAAATGAGATATTCCTCTAAATATGGCTAAAAAATGTAAAAAAAAAAAAATCACCCCCTCCTTAAAGTGACTTCCAGCGGCCCTGTCTGCTCCTGTCTCCATCTCACTCCACACTTTGGTCATTTTCAACTTTTCAACTTCATTTTCGCTGTGAAGAAGCGCGCCGCTCTCTCCGTCTTGCTCTCACTCAAAACAAACTATTCATTGCAGTGTCACTGCTACACATGCATGGAAGCATAGAAAATGAGCCCAATTAACTCATTGAGTGCCAGCCACTTTTGGAGAACGGACGCTCCCAGTGCCAGAGTTTCAGAGCGTTTTCAGTGATTTCTCGAGGCCCACAGAAAATTGTGTGATATTACTATGTAAACACCGAACACGCAAAAAGAACGATGAGACTCTATTCTATCATCAGCAAAAACAGGTTTATTGATATCATTTTCCGTTCTTTAGTTATCAGCCGGAGAAGATAGCTTGATTTAACCAAAAACAGCCGTTTTTTTCTAGAAGCTGAGATAAAGAGCCTTTTGTGAAATTAAACATTTCATGCACATCACTGACTGAAGCTAATATTTTCTGATGTAGTCACACCTCAAAAATAATTTCCTTCAATAGAACAGCGAAAACCAAGGAATTTTGTTTGGCAAAACAATATTTTTTAGCTGCAACCAGCAGCGCTGGCCCCTGCGTGCGCTGCTGGTTGCAGCTTCTTGCTGGTCTTGATTTGCTGCTGGTGGGCATCAGATATTCTGGCTTGCGTTTGCCAATCCTGTCCTGCTGTCTGGGTCTGTCTGGGTCAGTGTTGAGTGCTGCTCTGCGTGCCCCCCCCCCCCCCCCCTCCCCTCAACTGCACACTCCTCCTCCGTATGGGAGTGATCTCTGGGGCTTTCTGCTGTGTTTGCTCTGCACTGAAAAGTCCGCTACATCCAGCTTTTTTACAGCGTTCCGCGTGTATTTGTCACCAGCTCCCATGCTTCCAGTTGAGAATAATAACAACTAATAACAAAATCATGCGGATGGGCTATCGCAGCGGACACGGAGGTGCTCAATTGTGGCAACAGATTGGCTGCTGCAGGCACAGCTAACCTAACGTTATGCTTCATGCATATCGATGCATACGGATGCGATGCGATTTCCGTTTCCCCAACGACTTCTTCTCTGTTTTTTCCTCGCCTTTCTGTAATCTGGAGAGCACTGTCGCCACCTAATGGGTCCCTAAAATAGCTTTTACACATTCAACAGCCACCATACTTTCACAGGAGATGGATCTGGCTTTGATGCACGTCCCACCGTCAAAAAACGCAATTGACGAACATACTCGTCCTTGGCACTCTACGTTACTAAACCAATTGACGAACATACTCGTCCATGGCACTCAATGAGTTAATAACCCAATGCCTTTGACCGAGGTCAAGCTATTTATCTTGTTACAAGAGCATGTTGACGCTGATAAAATTGAAAAAGAGAAACTGCCGTTTCTCAGCCACAGTTAGTGTTGTTTGGGTTTGTACAGCTGATATTTGATTTTACTACGAGAAGGGTGTGGCCGTGCTGCATCAGCAACACGCGCGCGCACAAACGCAAACACACACACGCAAACAGACACACACAAACATGCACGCACACGCACACACACACTGACCCAGTGAAACACGTCCTTTGATGTACTGACCCAGTGAAACACGTCCTTTGAGGTACTGACCCAGTGAAACACGTCCTTTGATGTACTGACCCAGTGAAACACGTCATTTGATGTACTGACCCAGTGAAACACATGGTTTGTTGTACTGACCCAGTGGTCATTAAAATAAAAAAACTGGAGATTTCAGAGTGTCTATTTGTACCCGGGTACAAATAGACATGCCGTAACGGCTAGGCTATTTACACCCTACGCAGTGCAGCCTAAAGGAGAATTATGTTTTTTTACAACCTGGACCTTCTTTCCAGCTTTAATTAAGCAATATCACACAAGAGGGAGTGCTGTTGTTGGCTAATATCGCCACTGCTGTGATTCGGTCGTAGGCACGAGGCCGCAGGCCGAGTGCCGAAGATAATCACAGCAGTGACGATATTAGACAACAACAGCACAACCTCACAACAACAGTTCTATTAAACAAAGCTGATTAAAAAAATGACAAAAAGCTGAGAAAATATATGATTTCTCTATTTATTCCTCCGCCAACAAAAATAGTCCCCTCAGCTTTCCGCTACCAGTTGCCAAAAATGTAGCCTAATTAATTAACTGCAGGCTGCCTACTTTTTATCATACACATTGATTTGCACGTTTCCATTTATTGTACAGCCAGTGAAATAAGAGTCTGGTGATGGCATGTTAGTTAGTTATGTTAGGAAATAAATCCATCTTTGCGCTGTCGGTAACTATGTTACGCTTTGTGAATGACGTTCAATGTAACGTGGCTGGTGTTTGTTTTGTTGATTAGAGCAGCTGTGAAACATTTTAGACAACAGCACTCCCTCTCGTGTGATATTGCTTGAATCGTTTTGTTGATTAGAGCAGCTGTGAAGCGGAGTGATCTACACACAGTGAAGTGCCAGTGCGTTATCGTGAAATATCGGCACTGGTAGGATCCCTCGTCTAATCAAATTGCTCGGCCGGAACTACCTGTTGTATAATTATGATTTTTAACTCACCCTGATATGTTTTGTTTGATATCCATGCACTGAAACGATAATATGCCTTGAGCTGCGACCTGGAAACGAGTCAGTGAGGCTGTCTAAGAGAAAGTGTTCTTCCATCAGCAGCAGGGTGGCGTCATCAGGACAGAGACCAGAGATGGTCCATATTAGAGATACGGCACCCCAGGCTCCGCCAATTGTAAGAAATGGTACTAGCAAGTCTCCTAAATGGTCACGTGGTCACCTCTCCCCTGAAGTGTTGTGAGAGGACTGAGCCTGGTGACACGGGGTTAGTGCTGACCTACAGTAGCAAGCTAACTTGAACTAGAGATCGTGAGTTCCCAAACTCCACACAAACCACACATATTATAAACACAAAGCTGCCCCTTGTTAGCTCAATATAGTTGTAACTAAGATATTCGGGGGGGAACAAATCCAACCACACATATAGCTACTACATCAACGAACTTCACATCCCTGGTAACGTGAGCTCCTGTTGCAAAATCTCACGAGAGTGTGTTGCTGAGACTGAGACAAATTTTATGTTCTCCTGATCTGTCTGTCTGAAAAATGCCATTTTACTGTCAGAATGTTCAGAAGATATGTGGCTTCGGAAAATGGCCAGAATATTTACTTTGATGAGTATGGGGCGATGTATTAGCTATGCAGCTAGTGTACAAGGCTAGAAAACAACCAAGCTTTGCACACACACAAAAACTGCAGCAGCATGGAGGGCTGATGTACTGTATGATGCACGTATACACAAAGGCACGCATGCACACACATGCACACGCCTACAGGTTGGCTTATCAATCTGAAACTGCACATTGGCTTAGGCAGGAACTGATCATTAAATTGTCCCAGATTTAAAGGGGCCATATTATGCATTTCTTAATTTTGTATCATATATATGTTGTTACAATCTTGGATGGCGATATTAAACATGGGCTAAGCTTCATATAAATAGGTGAAAGTGTTTTAATGTTACCCCCATGAACCCCCCCTCCCTCACATGAAGTCTCGTAGACGAGAGCACATGGATTTGTGCGAGAACATAGTTCTAGTGACGTCAGGTTACCATGGTGATAACAAGCCTAGCCCGGGCCGGCAGTGCGCGCGCGCCATAGCCTTCACCCGTCCCCCCTGCCCCTCGATCCCTTCCCTGTTCTGACTGCTCCAGTACACTGCCGAATTGTCAACCTAACCCGCGTCACCAGGCGCTCTCCAACCTGGCTGTCTACAACAGTAGTCTCATGGAATAACGGATTTCAGACCGCAAAAACAAGGAGACGACTTGGAAGTGAGCCAGGATGTAGGACTGAAGTGGTAAGTTCTGAAAATATGTGCCTCATTCCAGCATCGGTTGTACCTAGCAGCTAGGAAGCGCTAACATTACTTACCGCCGGCTGGGTAACGTTAGCACTTGCTATTAGCCTAGCAGCACAGCTGCCTTTCATAGACATGAACAACCGATGAATGACGAAGGCACACATTTTCAGAACTTGTAACGTTAGTCCAACTTGCTGACTTCTCCAAGTCCTCATTTTGGTTTGGTCTGTGTAGCCTGCTAGGAGAGGCACACTATAGTCACAAGCATTTGGGAAGTTAGCTAACTAGCTACATTAGCTGTTGTGTTGTGGCTTGAATGTGACGACAATAGTGTGAAGCTCCCCGGGCAGGGCGGGGAGCTGTAAAACAATTATATAAACGAGCAAGGGATTGTCAAAACGAATTTGACCATCGATAACAAACGTGACTTGGGCGTAACAAGCAAGGCTATCTGATATATCAACATCCCCCTAGCTATCTACAGCTCCGCTCGGCCCGGGCTGTGCCGGGACATTTCCTTCGGCGGCTGGCCAAGCAGGGCATCACGTACCGCGGCCAAACACAAAAACTCCTCGCGCTGCCCTCTTGGAGTATTTTCCGGAGGGTGGGGGTTCAGCGACAGGACCTAAAACAGAGCGTTTCAGACAGAGGCTGAACTGAAGGGGGCAGTGAGAGCCAGTACAAGATAAACAATGAGTTTTTTCAACTATGAATGACGCAATAAGTTACTCTACTGGAGGCCAACAATAAAATAATAATACATTATATTAGCAAAATATGGGCCCTTTAAGCTGTTTTGGTGCACACATCCCCGGAAGTCTGCAGGTGTGGCAGTGGTACGCACATCCCCGGCGGCTATAATGGACTAGTAATTAATTTTATTCTTGTTCATAATTTTATAATTTCTTCAAAGCATTCAGTTTTTTTCATGAATAAAATGTGTTCAATATTCACAATTTGCATGTTTGTTTTGATTTTGTCTTACCAATGCAACTACTGTATATAAGTTCCTGAAATTGTATGTGAAAAATGCAGAGTTCGTTCTGATTAATACGCATAATGGAATTTGTGTTGAAGCATTTGATCTGTATTTCTGAGTGCTTGAAATAGCGTGGGGAAGGGGGGGAAGCAAACAAAGATATCGACTAGGGCCCCCAACAATCTAGAAATGGCTGTGGAGACACGCTGGAGTAACTGAATTCACTAACAACCAAACTGGTCTGACCAGCAGTTCAACTAGTCAAAGTATTTCCCTCCAAAAGCGCGGGGCGGAGAAACAGGTGCAGAGGTATTGTATTGGCACGCTGCCCTCTCAACTATGCAGGCAGGGGACATTTCAAAACAGATAGAGGTACTTTCTTTTCCTACTCAACCGTAAAGTCTCTCAGGGAGGGTAGACTTGTGGAATCTGAGCCAATTTCTCTCTCTCGCATGCCTCTTAAAGATCTATGTGATACAGTACGTCAGCTTGTAGCTACACACAGGCAGCAGTGAGAAACACAAATCTGGGAAGCGTTTCAGAGTTTTCACTATATAGCCCGATGTGTGAAAACGAGCAAGAGAGCAGTGTGTTTTCACCAGCTGGCCGACCAGTCAGGAGTGTATTATGCGTATGCGTATGCGTGTGTGTGTGTGTGTGTGTGTGTGTGTGTATATATGTGCATCATACATCAGCCCTCCATGCTGCTGCAGTTTTTTTGGGTGTACATTATCTTGGTTGTTTTCTAGCATTAGTTTGCTAGCCTTGTACACCATAGAGAGGCAAAGTGAACGTCACTTCCTGCTTCAGCACTGTACCAGAGATTTTCTTCCGCAATTTAAGTTCCAATAGACATTTCGTAAAATGCGTATAAAAATAGTTTTACTTGGTCAAACCAAACAATTAAGCTATAGTTAGAATCGGGAGAGACCATGCATAGAACATTTCACTCGGACCAAAACTTTAAAAAATATTTTCTTTAAACCCGCATTTTTTACGTTTTGGTCCGAGTGAAATGTTATGTGGTCTCTCCTGTTTCTAAATATATCTGAACCGTTTGGTTTGAACAAGTAAAACAATTTTTATAAGCATTTTCCAAAAATGTCTATGGGAAAATAAATGGCGGATGAAAATCTCTGGTACAGTGCTGAAACAGGAAGTGACGTTCCACTTTGGCTCTCTATAGCTGCATAGCTAATAGCAAAAGAAATGTAATAATCCGCTCCCGGGATCATTAATGAGGAGGAGAAGAGGCAATACTTGGTACAGTCTTTATTCCTGGTTCACACTCATAGCTCCTAGCTACACACACACAGCTCCTAGCTACACCCACGTCCAGTCCGCAGACTCGCTCCTCACCCGAGACCGGAAGTCCCCTACACACTGGCTGGTCCGCTGCCTTCACGTAACGTCGTAATCGCCACCGACATGTCAAACTCTGGGTCGCCACAGAAATATCACTATAGCCACACCATGGGGGAGTACTGACGTGAATTTAAAGTTTTAATTTAATATTATTAACTCTATAAAACATGCACAACATCACTCTATCCTCTCCTCTTTTCATATAGATCACAACAATGTCTGTTTTTATGTCACTTTTGTACACTTTAAAACGGCAAAATATTTTTACACCAGTCAAAGTAAGTCAAATCTCAGCAAAGTGACAGCACTTCGTACTTTTCCGATGGCACGGGGCTTTAACACAATAAAACTA
The DNA here is from genome assembly GCF_964638095.1 of Poromitra crassiceps. Classification (NCBI taxonomy): domain Eukaryota; kingdom Metazoa; phylum Chordata; class Actinopteri; order Beryciformes; family Melamphaidae; genus Poromitra; species Poromitra crassiceps. Next base: position 31,888 of record NW_028152041.1, read on the forward strand.
CAGCAACGTGTTACACTCTTACTGTAATTAGGCCCACAAGGTTTTAAGAGATTAAAATAAAATAAAATAATACACATTTTAAATACTCTGCACGCTCTAATCTCTCTCTCTCTCTCTCTCACACACACACACACACACACACACACACACACACACACACACACACACACACACACACACACACACACACACACACACACACACACACACACACACACACACACACACACACACACACCATAAAGTATGGGAGTCCACTGGACTATTCCTGGCATACATCTCCCCCATGTGCATGAGAGCAAGCCACTGGGATACACAGGCTAAGATAAGATTACTCCCTCTAGCTCTCTCCAACTGTCCTCCCTCTCTATACATCCTCCAACTCCCTCCACCTATGTAACACACACACACACACACACACACACACACACACACACACACACACACACACACACACCTCGCCCTCTCTCCTCCCTGAATATGAACCAAACAGGGCCGATACTCCCTGCCTACCTGCTCATCATACATCTCCATTCTTCTCTTTATGGCTCTCCTGCTCTCACTCTCTTCACGCCTCCGTTATCTCTCTGCCTGGTTCATGTGGGGTCAGTGCTGATGTCATCATGAACTGCTCGGCCCCATTTGAGGAACGTGCGTGTGTGCTGTGTAGATACAGTTACTGTACATTTTAAAGGATGAGGCAGTATTATTGTAATAACTTGTGACACTTTCATAAAAGTAAATGTCCATTTTGTCCACTACAGAAACTCAAACTTCCTCCACAGAAAAATATTTCACAGTAGCCTACTGGATGTACTGTTTGATAGAGAGGCAAAGTGGAACATCACTTCCTGCTTCAGCACTGTACCAGAGATTTTCATCTGCCATTTATTTTCCCATAGACATTTCGTAAAATGCTTATAAAATAGTTGTACTTCGTCGAACCAAACGGTTCAGCTAACGCTATAATCGGGAGAGACCCTAGAACATTTCACTCGGACCAAAACTTTAAAAAACATCTAAAAAATATTTTCTTGAAACCAGCATTTTCTTTACGTTTTGGTCCCAGCGAAATGTTATGCGATCTCTCCTGTTTCTAAATATATCTGTACCGTTTGGTTTGAACCAGTAAAACTATTTTTCATTTTACGAAATGTGTATGGGAAAATAAATGGCAGATGAAAATCTCTGGTACAGTGTTGAAGCAGGAAGTAGGCGGTCACTTTGCCTCTCTATAGACCAGAACTGCTTCGCGTCTTCAAGCGCCCAGCTCCAAGGCCGCGCCCCTTTTTAGGGGAAACCCACCATAGTAAACGACGGTACAAGAAGCCGAAACCACTTCAAACAAACTATTTAAAACGGTTTAATTTGATAGAGATATGCCGAAGAGTTGCTGTGTTGTTATAGTTTCACTAACAATAAAAAAAACAAAAAACTGGTCTGCCATAGGGTAGGCGTGACACCGTCAATGTGGACGATGCATGTAACCTGGTGGAAACTGGATACAGCGTTCATATAAGGCAAGTACCTCGTGTCGATGTATCTTGCGCATTCTATGGCCGGCCGAGTTGAAATATATTGTCATGTCATGGTGTCTTTGGGTCATTTATAAAGGAAATGAATTCTGTTATTTTTCTATAGATGTTTTGGGTACTGCTATTTTACATTGAAGTCAACGCGAGTGGCTTGTGTTATCCCCTAAAAAGGGGCGCGGCCTTCAAGTTTTGCAAATTACCCGGATGTGCTGTTCTGGTCTATTGGCAGGTGATCTCTAGGAAGTGTAACACCCAACGATTTCACCAAAGTTAAAACAAACACAAGTTTCATTAATTGACCTTTTCTAAGTCCCGCCCATTTTTACTCTGTGCTCCAATAACAGTTAAGCAAGCTTGTAGCAGGCTATGGAGTCAGCATGGAGTGGGTGATGTCACAATTCACTCTAGCAGACTTTCCAGGCTGCACATTTAACTAATGGGTGTGATTTTTTAAGTAATGTTAATTGCCGTGGTGCTTTTGAGGCGCTGTGTGCATAATCACTGCGCCAGGCATCCATGTTTGGAAAGAAGTTCCGGCTATGTATTTACTTCGAAAATGACCGTTCCTCATAATAACTTCGGATTATTATTTCACAGCGTGGTGAGTCCACAAATCACAACATGCACAGGAGTGTTTTGGCGCTATTGGAATGTGTATCTTTGGTGACTGAACGGGGGTAGGCTGGTGTAACTGTTCACTACCATTCAGCTGCTAAGCTGACTAGCAGGAGCGGTGCAACACACTTTATACTGCACGCACAGAGGAGAGAAAGGCATCTACAGTACATCAGTGGGCAAGCTTAGACCTTCCCACCTGAAGTCCAGGAAGTGTTCCTGAAAGCTGTAGTTCCTCGAATGCCCACTTGGGGCTGGGTGCAGTAGGCATTCACCCCATGTTAAAATGCCCGACCAGCGCTGCTGGTTGCAGCTAAAACATATTATTTGGCCAAACAAAATTCCTTTGTTTTCACTCTTTTATTGAAGGAAATTATTTTTGAGGTGTCATTATATCAGAAAATATTAGCTTCAGAGTCAATGATGTGCTTGAAATGTTTAATTTCACAAAAGGCTCATTATCTCAGCTTCTAGAAAAAAATTGCTGTTTTTCGTTAAATCAAGCTATCTTCTCCGGCTCATAACTAAAGAACGGAAAATGGGATCAATAAACTTTTTTTTGCAGATGATAGAAGAGAGTCTCCTCGTTCTTTGTGCGTGTTCGGTGTTTACATACAATATTCTGTGGGCCTCGAGAAATCACTGAAAACGCTCTGAAACTCTGGCACTGGGAGCGTCCGTTCTCCAAAAGTGGCTGGCACTCAATGAGTTAAGCTACTTCTGCTTTCACTCACAATGTCAAAATATAAGCGAAATGATGTATGGTTTTTGAGATATTAACGTTTGTTTGACACACTTGTTAGTTGTTTCACTGTCAGCTGTAGGCTAAAAGTTTGACCTACCTAGGATAACTATGGGTGCGGGACTTAGCATCGGTCAATTCTCACTTGGATTGTCTACTCCAGGTAGGGAATGTCCTTCCCCCAAGTGAAGGAGTTCAAGTATCTTGGGGTCTTGCTCTCGAGTGAGGCAACAATGGAGCTGGAGATGGGCCGGAGAATCGGATCAGTGGGAGCAGTATTCAGTTCGCTTTAGCGCACCGTTGTGAGGAATAGAGAGCTGAGCCAGAAGGCAAAGCTCTTGATCTACTGGTCGATCTTCGTTCCTACCCTCACCTATGGTCATCATCATGACCGGAAGAACAAGATTGCCGATACAAGCGGCTGAAATGGGTTTTCTCAGGAGGGTGGCTGGCATTTCCCTTAGGGATAAGATGAGAAGCTCAGTCATCCATGAGGAACTTGGAGTAGAGCCGCTGCTCCTTTCCGACCCGACCCCGGATAAGCGGTTGAAGACGGATGGATGGATGGTTACAGATACCCCAAGGTAATAACGTTACCTAGTACCGTTCAAAGTTTGTAGGGCCGCAGAAAACATGCTATTGGGTTACCGTTTACCGTTGCTAACACAGACGAGTTTGGGGCAAATGGTGGAATGTTAAGTTTCACTTTTGTTTTCACAGCAGAAGACTCTCTTGGATTGCTGTCTGTACATCTCCAAATGACAGACATGACGTGATGCCGACATCAGGTGCATCAGAGATCAATTTAGATAACTTTCTTTCTTTTTTTCACCCCACTCGCTCGCCGGCCGTAGTAACATTTTGTGGGCATTCCCACACCACCACCTTTTTCACCCTTTCAGTGAATTGGCATGGACACACACACACACACACACACACACACACACACACACACACGTCCCTTGATGTACTGACCCAGTGGTAATTAATAGGAAAAAAGTTAGATTTTGAGTGCTAGAAACTAGCAGAGATTTGCCCTTGCACTTGGGCATAAGAGATGTGGCCCTATGAGTGAGTGATGCAATCGGCACTGAATGAGTGAAATGTCTTGAATCATGAATGGCTTTTTGATTCTGGTTGATGTGTTGCCCTCTAACATAGTAAAATCCAAGGTGATGTCATGGGTGTCCCTACTCTTACTTGTGGAATTTGGGTGAAGATGAAAGTTCACTTGGTTGGAAAATTCTAAATTAAGACCAAAAAGGGGAGAGAAAAGTTTTTTTCTCCATGTTTGTTGACCATCCGTCAGAGTGCCATGGAAACCATGGGTGTTGTCGTTGGTAACCGCAGATGTCCGGAGAAGTTTGTTCGGTGCACACAGATGAGACAGCTTCACTATCTCCTTTTCTAAAGCAGAGTCCAGCCTCACGCCCAAACCATGTCTACTTTGCAGGGTTTTTCCTGAATAGAGGGGTTTCTGGCACCCCAAAGTGGTTTTAGCCACCTCCCAAAGGCCCAAGACACCCCCAAAAAGGCCTGATATATTTCAGTTCAGGACAACTCTGACTACACACAAACTCTAAATCAAGCATTTTGTTTTACTGTATCGATTTGGAGAATTTCTAAGTTAAAGTCTCACATTTGTGCGTTGAAATTATTACATTATGTCTGAAACTTGGGGTGTCGTGGAAACACATTGCTCCATAATTTCTCACAATAGTTGGTTGGGCTTCCAAATCCAAATATCGCAAAAAACTTTTCACGCTTGGGGAAGGTGGGAAAGTTGGGTGTATCGATAAAAGGAAAATGTGATAAATGCAGTGGAAACAGATTAAGTGAATCTTCCGTCGTCTGTCCATTCAGAAACCCCGCAGTTTCATGTTGACATGTCGGCGCAGCCTACACTAAATAGGACTTGTAAGGTAGGCCTAATGGTAACTAAGCAGTAGCCGACAACTTTTACCCCGCCGTTGTAAGTTTAAACAGAAGACTGGGATTAATGTTAATGCAGTCGAGACTCACTTCGTGGATCATAACGTTATGCTTGCAGTTGAAGAGTGGCACCTGGTAATCCAGAAATGGCATCTTATGGTCTATGTGCCTTTGTAGATCATCAAGAAACTTTAAATTAATAATGTAGATGTGTTTACTAGAGGGTCGCTGCCTGCCTGCAAGATGACGCTTAGCTTATCGGGTCTAGCAGCAGAGCAGCAGAGGCAGACAGCCTCAAACACGAGGTGATTGACAGCTCTATAATTCACATAATAGCAGCAGATGGAAATTATTTCGCATTATGTCGCATTTTCTTTTGCCGACTTTCTGATAATTCGATTAAAATTTGCGATACCTTTGTATGGAAACCCATTAATGACTGATATGTGTTTAGGAACCCCCCAAAGGCCCATTGTGAGCCAGGAAAACCCCTGCATTGTTGTAAATCTTCCCAATAGCAGTGCTGAAAGGAAAGGTGAGATATTTAGTGAAATGTGACTGGTTTAAAATACAAACGGTGTGTGCCTGAGATACAAACCCAGAAAAGGAAAAGCAGTAGCGGCTTAGTGCTTAGAGAGACCTGTAACTGAAATGTCACTGATTTGATCAGTGTGACTGCCAAATAGTCTGTCAACACCATGAGACAGTTTGCATTTTCTCATTCTAAACCTAAATGGAACTGCAGTTGAACTTTACTCAGCGAAAGTCTCTTCCACACTACGAATCAGCAGGAGACCATCCAGTCAGAGACAGACTTGATGGCTCAGCTTTCCCAAACGGCCAAGAAAAGGGCAAACTGCAGAATAATTTTAAGTGCTCCTGGCTCCGGGGGTAAGACAAATTTATCCCTCATTAATGATAATAATACCCTTCCCGGTCTATTTTCAGCCAACGCTGGTTGCCATCAGATACATTTTTAGCCTGCTTAAATGCTCCGTGCTTTTTTCCAGCTCTTAGCTTCTGGGGGAAAATAGATGCTGGTGGAGCGACCTCAGACCGCAGCATGGAGCTACGTCAGGCCCATTAAAACGCCAGCAGTTCACTAAGTATAGGGAGCACTCCTCACGTCGCACGCCTCTCTCTCTCTCTCTCTCGCTCTGCCTGTACATGTATGTCTTCCCTCTCTCTCTCTCTCTCTATACATATCTCTCTATCTCTAGTTCTCTCTCTCCCACCCTTTGTGTACACATATCTCTGTGTGTGTCGCTGTCTGTCTGTCTCTCTCTCTTCCCTCTCTCTCTCCAGTCAGAGAATGTGGCGGTGAGGAAATCCAGGTTTATCTGTCATGTTAACAGTGGGCTCAGTGGCCTTCTGTCTGAACACACACAGTTTAGTGTGTGATGTCATTTGTATGGTAGACCGTCCTTCAACTTCTACCAAACTGTCCATTTTGTGGTCTACATTAGCCTATGAAGGTCTACATTAGCCTATGAATGTAGCATCCTGCTCCCACTTCCCTGCACTTTCGCTCCAACAGTTTTTATTTATTTATTTAATCTCTTCTCTACAAATGCATATTACATTGGCTCCCAATTTATATAGGATTGATGAAGGATGGGGAAACCACTGTTTTCCCCAATACTGAATCAAAAAGACTGCTTCTCTCAAATTTAGGTGTTTACCTTCACATCTAATAGACCCCTTATACAGCTGTCAACATTGGAGCTGCGCGCGCATCAAGGAGGTAAAAAGCCGACATTGACAGACACAGAGCTGTGCAAAAGCCGCCGCTGTCAGGACTGCTCTGCGCCCATTTGCGACACACAGTTAGATTTTAGTTTTAAAATGCAGTTCTTGGCTTACTACAACAGCTTATCGCCTAATGATAAGCAATGTTATGCATCGAAATTAACGTTGGTTAATGGGATACGTCTTACAGACCCATACGCACTGGTGCTGTGTCAATGGATAAAAGACAAGAAGAAATGGCCAAGCCTAGAGTGGCCACTGGCCAGCAATACATAGCGTAGTTATTCTGTAACTTGCAAAGATATATTGTTATGTTGATAATGCACACAACTCAATAATGACATTATGTAACATTACTTGGTTGTTAACTAACCGAGCGATGTGGCTGTTAGCAGCCTACAGCTACAGGCAGCTTAGCCTACCTGATATGAAATGAGCACTGCAAAGTCGGGCATTTTTAATGATGTCCTCGTTCCAATCAGTTCAACTCAATAATGACATTATTTAACGTTACTTGGTTGTTAACTAACCGAGTGGTGTGGCTGTTAGCAGCCTACAGCTACAGCTTACCTGATATGAAATGAGCACTGCAAAGTCGGGCATTTTTAATGATTTCCTTTTTCGGCTTGCAACCAAAGACGCTACGGTTAGCATTAAAAGGAGTATGAGTTGACGGGATTCGATAAAACTTTAGTCCTTGCTTTGTTGATAGTGTAACAGACTGTTCAGTGTTGTGTTGTGTTCTATTGCGTGTGTGCGAGGCTGTGTATGTTCCCTCGAGTTGCTGTAGAACAGGATATGTGGGGAGAATTAGGTGAAGCTTGTTATAACGTTACAGCCTGGCTCTATCGTTTATTATTTTATTAACCAAGTGTGAATAGGCGGAACCGAATACTCGGCTACAATAGCTTTCCGACTCTGGCATCCTACTGCACAACACGAAGACATGTCTAGCTCGTCTAGTTTTCCAGCCACAGATAGGCTACTTGCCAGGGTCTTTCTGCCTCCGTCAAGCGCATCTGACGCTGCGTGATGTCAGTGTGACATAGTCGTATAATGGGTCTATAGGGACCCTATGGACCCAGCCTTGAGTGCTCACTCTAGCTCCGGATGTGCAGTTGGCCATTTTAAAAGCTGCGACAGTTCACACAACTTTAACATGACATGTATATATTATTTATACATCAAACTCTTGAGCTACTTCTGTTCTCACTCAGAATGTCAAAACATAAGCGATGTCATATATAGTTTTTGAGATATTAACATTTGTTTGGCACAACTCATAATAGTTAACCTCTGCGGGCTTCAGCATTTCTGGGGGATTTGTTGTTGTGACGTCACGCTGATTCATCCTATACATCAGATCGGCAATACATCATTTTGTAGGCGGCACATGTGACGTTCTTTTTTTACAGCACCGTGACTTGCAGAGCCCAGCATCGTTGTACCCGGCTACTTTGCGGCTACTACTAGACTGAGGGCTACTAGACTAGTGGCCCTATCTTCCCACTGGCCTTAGGCGCTAAACTGGCGTTAAACGCAAAAAAACATGCTTTGCGCCTGACTCGGGAAGATAGCATCATGTTTTTAGGCCCCGAAATGCGCTTTACGCCGAAGAGGCGTGGCGCAGTGCCAGAATAGGCCAGAATGGGCGTTTCGGCCTTAAATACCGGCCTAACGCTTGGTTCACACATGGCACCTACGCCTCGCCTTGCCTCAACCCACATCTACGCCTACATACCTTGAGCTGGGCGTGAACCTATCACACGCTTTTGCGATCACACTGGACGCCTATTCCACGCTGAACCTGAGCCGAGTCACAAGTGCCTCTCCTCTCTCCCGAGTGTTTTGTTTTGTCACGTGTGGTCCCGAATTATCATGGGTAGGTAAAATAAATTTGATATATTTAATGTGCTATTGATATGCTGGATATGTATAACCAGGTCTCCTTCTTGGGTCACTGTTGTCATAGAGAACTGGATGCTGTTGTACTAACGCTAAGTGGATTAACTTTTCATTGTCCATCTTACTTCTTCAATCGCTTTTCTCTCTCCTGAAGATTTGTTTACCGACGGTGAGAAAGCCCCACGTGATAGCCACCCGTCAATCACTCTCTCTCTCTCTGCTCAACACTGTTGTAGTAACACCATTTTATTTTGAAATTCAGTTGACTTTGCTATTTCCCACGGATATTGTCGCGTTTTTCCTTCATGGCTTGACAGAAAAAGTCTGCCTTCACGCGCCTAGTCGGCTTGAAAATAGAACTCACGCCTAATCGATAAAATTGGCGCAGTTCAGGCGAGGCGTGGGTACATGCAAGGTTCACGTTGTGGCGCCCTTTGTACACAGCCTCATTGACTAAAAAGGACGCCTATTTAAAAGCGTGGGTAAAGGCAAGGCGTAGGCAAGGCTTGGGTGCTGTGTGTGAACAAAGCCTAATGCTATCTTCCCCTCTGACGTTAATTTAGCGATTAGCGCTTTTCAAAACCAGGCCTTATTCAGTGCGCCGGGGATATTACTGTGCCTAATTACGCAGCGGCCTGTCATAGCCGATCTCACTCTCTCTCCCCCTCTCTCTCTCTCACTCCCTCTCTCTCGCGCATCAGACAGGCACAATGACAGATGTTTTTTTTTTTGTTATACCGTAGTTTTGAGCCCCTGTCATTCAGAGGCTTTTGCATCATCCTACCTGTGCAGTGGGGGAGAAGAAAAGGTAGCAAGAGAAAACGATATCATTCTGCCCAAACTTTCACCAATCTAATCTCATCATGACATCCAGGGATAGGTTATATTTTTCTAGCCGATGCGTTTAGAACATTCTTTTCCCTTTGATCTTGCTATAGTGTAGCGTATTTACATGCTTGCTGTATTTAAACTGCAGTGAGATTTGTTTGAGAAGCATAATAATATGGAATAATATATATGGAGACAGACGGGGATGAAACAGGGAGGGAAGGAGCTCAGAGCGCTTTGGTCGCGCTTTTCTGACCGGACTGGATCGCTCTGTGGAATTGGAACATGAAAGGGAGTTTGTCATTTGTTTACTGCACTTCTCCAATGAGCACGTTGTGAATAATTCTACGCTTAAAAGGCGTGGTTATAATGCGCAAGGCCGCGTGTAGCGCCGACACGAAAATAGGGACTGCGCCGGACCACGCCCACTAATAGGGCTGCGCCTGGCGCTAAGCGCTAATTTAAGGCCAGTGGGACGATAGGGCCCTAGGGCTGTAAAAAAAGAATGTCACATGTGACATGAGCTACATGATTTTAGATAAGTCAAAGTAATATTTCCAGTGTATCTTGCCCATTCTATGGCCAGACGAGTTGTATATATTGTCATGTCATGGTGTTTTGGGGTCATTAATAAACGAGATTGAGTTATTTTTCCATAATTTTGAGGTAGTGCTATTTTACATTGAAGTCAACGGGGAAGAGGCCTGTGTTTTCCCCCTAAAAGGGGGCGAGGCCTAATTGCCGATCTGATTGGATCGGATGTCCCCAATGCTGGAAGCCTCTTAAGAGTTTTGTTTTAAAATTAGATATCCACCATTTGTATCTTATACAAAATAGAAATTAAAGCAAAATGAAGGTACTTTTACAGTAGGCTATAGTAAGGAGCTGAAGTCCTTGAATAAACAAATAACACACTTACCAATTGCATACTGTGTATTTTGTGAGATATTAAAAGATGGACTTAATGATTTCTCTTCACCATGGATGTTTACCATTTTGTAAATCTAACATTTCACTTATCTTACCACATAATGTTTTGACTGCAGGGTTTGCCATCAGCAGGATGAGACTGAACACATATTGGCAGCTTGAACTTGTTGAACAGGTCATAAACTATTATGCAGAATATATACTGTACTGTACTGGTAAATATTGCAAGACTATCTTGGTGATCTCTGCATTTGCCCTCTGCCACAACAAGCTATATAAACTCAAGTGTCGTGAACTTTGCTGGCATGATTATCCATTGGCAACAGTTATTGGAACGAAGCAATGTGAACAGGAATTACCTGGACCAGTTCTTGCTGCATATCTTTTATACAAGATTATAATGTGGATGCTGTTGCCAGGGGACTTTCCCTGTCGGGAATAACAAACCGGTGCTTGAACTTGTGGTATGGATTCATATGAACCATGCTGTGGGAAAATGATCTCTGCTTGTACACGTGATCGTGTGCCCCACTCTCTTTTGAACCGCCCATGTCACACAATTCACGCATGGTGACGTGGCATTGTTTCACCCTTTTAATGAACGGCACACAGAGTAATTGCAATATGAAACTGGTTAAGTAATAGGCCCCGCCCTATAGTGGGTGTCTTTTGTTAACAAGGAAGAATTAGGGCGGGTCTCTTAATGCAGGTCATTGACAAAGGGGTGTTAATGTGGCGTTGCTGCCTGGGACAGTACAGTGGTCACGTCATTGGAGGACATGACACAGCTATTTTAGCCTGATGAGTAACAGGAGTAATAGGTGCTTTCAGGGCTGGGCAGCGGGCAGGACAGCGTGGGGACTTTCCAAGATGAAAGATTGCACTGTCTGGAGAAGGAGGGAGCTAATACTGCCACGAAGAAATGCATGACTATCAGTAGAAATGAAAGGAAAACTTCACCCTCATTTCACACACTTGTTAAATGAAAGGTGTGATGTAACTAACAGGGAATTATGTCGAGCATGTTTCCTAGGTTGTAAAGGTGTGGCAGCTATTTTGCATTAATTAGAGGGTGAGGGCATCAGGTGATGAAACACACCCTCCGGTCTATGTCATTGAGGGCCACACCTCTCGAATAAACGTCATCCTTCACTTAATGTTGATGTAGCGACGCCGTACCTTGGATGACACTTTGGTGTACCCTCTTTTGATGAACTCTTCTTTATTCTGTATGCTTTTTATCTACTGGCTGCGAGACAAATTGCCCCGCAGTTATAATAAAGATTTCTCTACTAATTTCTAAACGTACGACTTGGCCGTCAGAAAATAATTCAGTGAAATGGTCCATTTCTGTGCTGTTTTAGACTGCTCATTTGGCCACTTGACAGAACTTAATTTTGCATTTGGTCAGCTCTGCTAACTCATAATATCTGCTCAGTGACAACAGTAGAGACTCCTGCATCACAGTAACCTACATTTGGAAGCAAATCAATGGGACCTTTATCCTACGAGCACACCACGATCTTTTTCAGGAAGGCTTCTCTCCTTATTTATTTCTGGACCTTGGTGGCAACAGGTTGCTAGGAGTTACAGCACAATACATTTGAATGGAGTGAATCATGGTGAATAATGGGGGGAGCATTGTGAGCTGGATTATCTGGTTGTGCCAGATAGGGCAGTAAGATCCTTCTTGTAATATTTGGCAGACACTTCAATCCCATTCTCAGTCAAGTCATATTTCACCTCCACAAGGTGTGACCGCCAATTAATTTGTGACGGTGGATACAACATAGGCGAGGCGCTGTGCTTCAAGTCTGACTCTAATGACACTCTGTTGCCAAAAAGTCTGGAAAGCTATTTGATATAGCAAGCAACCCAGTAGCTATCAGTAATGAGGGGGTAATTAGTTAATGACATGTTTATATTGTTTGACTGATGTACTATGTATGCTATTCATCAGCTATAAAAGCTCAAACGTTGAGCAGAATACAAGTAAATAATTGATCCACTCTCTTCTAGCAGAGACTCACTTTATGGGAATTCTACCGTGCTCAACTTGTGTTTATCATAAACTATTTTCACTATATATATATATATATATATATATATATATATATATACTGTTGTTGCGTGTCCCTAGATGGCACAGTGCCAGCCAGTTGTTTGTCAGTGTAGGTATACCTACATTTAAAGCACTTTTAAGAAACCTCATGTACAGATTTATGTGTCGTTTAGATGACTCGATGAACAGTGTTATTGTGGCCTTAAGTAATCCTGTCAAAAGTAACACCAGGTTCAACTCAATCATGTGGCGACATTGGCGAAAGAGCCTCCATGTAATATGACTGTAATCTTGATATCAAGGTTTGTTGTTTTAATATTTTTTCTATGTTTTGTATTGTATTGAAATGTGTAATGTTCTCCTATGGAGCTTCCTAAGTGTCTGGAATAAAGTTGAATTGAATATAATATATATCACACACACACACACACACACACACACACACACACACACACACACAAGTAACCGAATGAATGTGAGTCCTCGTGAGTGGTAGCGAGTAAGTTGGTTAAAATCACTCCCCCAGTATAAAGGCCCGTTAATCAGCTCCGCCAAGGAAGTGTGCGTTTGGAAGCCGGAGGTTCGAATCCACCCCTGGGCAAGCCCTCAACATGGGTTGCGGCAACTACCATCAACACAACGCCGTTAGATATTTATTTATTTTGGTATTCCTGTTTACAATTAGATGAATATGTTCCTACCCCAAATAGTAAAAACCCAATAAGAAATTTGTTGGACCAAGATTTGGGGATGGCTGTGAGACGGAGGCATTTCATACATCTCGTCCCATTTGTCGGCATAAGCTCTGCTTCCATGGTAATATCCACAATATTGTGGTCTATTCTGTTTATTCAAGCCAAACGCAAACTCGAAAACCAAAAGGCAACAACGGGTGAAAGACATGAACCTTCATTCAGTTACTGCAGTCCATCCTATGGTCAGGGGTCAGGTTTACCACTAAACAATATCATCCAACACTTTCCTTGCCCTTGAGAGACTCTTTCCACAATAACAGCATATCCCGTGGCAAGAAAGTCTTTGGTTGCTACAAACTACACTTTGTTTACACACAGCTGGGGGAGAAAATCCATTCTCTATTTTCTGAGAAGGTCTAGGGGAAAAGAACAACATATATACCTTATATGGTCTGGGCATTTGGGGCCTTTATGGTTGCATATAAAAATAAACAAGCATACTGTCATCACAGAGGCTGTTATATTGTAAAGCCAGGCAATTAAAAATGTGCTGATAGTAGCAGGGCAGCAGCCAGCGCTCCATATGTGTGAGGGAAGAATGAACTCGCAGCTGAGGTCACACAGGAGAGAACAGCACACGTGTGTGTGTACGTGTGTGTGTGTGTGTGGTGGGGGATGGGGGATTGTCTTCTGTTGTTTGTGCACGTTGGGTACGTGCATAGACCTGCACATTCATGACAGCCAGCCTGCTGCTGTGTTTGGATGTGTGTGTTTTCCTGTGTCTGCTTTACGTGTCCGTATGTAGAGGCTTAGCACTGTATATATTTGCGCGAGCGCATGTGTGTGTGTGTGTGTGTGTGTGTGTGTGTGTGTGTTTTAGCAGCATACCAATTACTGTAAGAAGACTGCCATTATGGTAAGGATTATGGGGTAAGTTCAATGGTTACACCATGACAGCTTAATAGGGTGTGAGCAGTCCTGCATTGTTTGGTTTCTACCAGAGTTACTCAGGCAGTATGAATGGTGTCTCTCACACACACACACGCACGAACGCGCACACACACACACACACACACACACACACACACACACACACACACACACTTGCATGAGATGTGGCGTGTGGGCTGGCTTAGTGCTCAATCATTCATCAGTAATGATGACAGGTTGCACGCACACATGCGCGCGCGCACACACACACACACACACACACACACACACACACACACACACACACACACACACACACACACACACACACACACACTTGGGCTAGAGCCTCTCAAACAATCCCCATGGCCTTCCAGAAAGAGCAGATTTAATACCTCACACTGTATTACAAGACCTAGCAGGCTCTGTCTGTGAGGAAACTCCTGTTGATACTGTAAGACGAGTAAAAACCTTGTTCATATTTTGTGTGTATCATTGGTTACATGTCATGCTGGTGATAATAAACAGTTCCAGGTTGGAAATATAAATTGTTCTATAATCACTTTCTATTTTACTGCAATGATATAGAACTTTTATATTTATTTTTATTTATTTATTTATATTTCCAACCTGAAACAGGTATCACTGACCAGCCACAATGAAAATGAGGCAGAGGAGACTAAAAATGACCACAAATGAATTAAATTGCACTTCTACATAACATACTACGAATATTGATAGGCTGCTCAAATTTATTTATTATTAAAAAAAAAATGTATTTTGGTGTGAGACATTCCTCAATAGGTTATCTGGTAAACAATGGACGCATTATTAAAATTATTGTAATGTGTAACCCATCTAACAGTAAGTCACATAATGTGAAACCCTGTTTTATGGTTGCACTGTGTACAAAAATTAATAAATAATAAATAATAAATAAATACATACATAAATACATAAACGACGGAATAAATAAATGAATGAATGAAGAAATAAATAAATAAAACATTTTAAATAATGCTGTGTAGGCTACTGTACAAAGACTTCTTATTGTTCATTGAAAGACTCCCTGCAAGGTCACAATCATCACCAACCCTTGAAGTTTACAGGCAGACACACGCACGCACACACACACACACACACGCGCGCGCGCATGTGCGTGCGTGCACACACACACGCATGCACACACATACACACACACACACACACACACACAGGCCCGCTGAAAGATCTCCCTAACAACCAGAGGTTACAGAGGTAACTGCAGCCCACAGCGCTCCTCTGAACACAGTGAACTCATCCTCTTGCAAATACATCAGCAGCTCAAAGCAAACCAAACAGAAGACTATTGGTGTTTCTGAGAGTCCTGTGCTCTCCAGAAACACACTCCTGTTTGATAAATGATGTCACCGAAACTCAGCCTGAGGAAACTACCAGGAGCAAACACTGATGTCGTGCAAAGGGAAGGTGTACACACACACAAACACACACACACGCACACACACACACACACACACACAAACACGGACGCACACGCACGCACACACACACGCACACGCACACACACAGATGGGTCCGTGGCCCTCATGACTAATGCCTTCCATGTTGTGGTGAGGTCATCAGGTATTCCTGCGCCCTGTGCAGCATCCCAGGAGGCTGTAACTTCTCTGCTTATTTGACCTCTTCCTTTACCATCATTTGAGGAATTTAAGAGGTTCACCATTGGAAAAAAGAATGAAAAATCACATCCCGGTATTAATATAAAAGAACTGATGGTTTGACAGTGAAAAGTGTGGTATGTTATTAAAGTTAGTACAGTATGACATTATCATATAACTACTCTCTATTGCCAATTCATATTATGGTACACACCAATGATTCAACTGACTCCGTTTCCAGTTCATGACAGCTTTGACTTTTTCTGTGTCTTTCCCAAGAAAAATACTCCCAGGAAGTGATGCGTTTCGTGTCTCCAGTAGCAGCAGCAGCGGTTTGTTTGGAATAAACAGAAGAAGATAAAAACAGAAACTCAAATGACCTCATCAACAGAAAATCCAAGGAAAAAGACATCACAGTATTGGACACATTGTTTTGATTGACAGGTGATCTAGGCTACAATAAGTGCGATGCAGAAACACCAGAGCAGTGAGTGCTTAGTAACAAAGATGTTGCCAAAATAAGATAAAATAAAATAAAGAAAAACAAGTAAATCAAGGATTGCACTATTAGGCTTTTGTTTACAAAATACTTAGCCAAACATTTTTAAATATTGAGTAATATAAATACTAGAGCCCGACCGATATATCGCTCCACCGATATTATCGGCCAATATTTTTTTATTTTGTATTTTTTAAGTTAGACAGCATGTTGTGTATATTTGAACTTTTTTCTTAACTCAAGTTATATTTTATATTTGTTCTATTTGTGTTTTTGTATTTCTAGTGATTTATAATTATTAAATTCACAGTTCAGTTTACTGTTTCATTGCATTGATGTCATTTTGGACAATACAGTTTATTGATAAGCTGTAAAATATTCTGCCTACATTACATATCTCAAGTCACATCAAGTCATGTTTAACCCTGATGAAGACGCGTTGCGTCGAAACGTTGGTGCACTTAGCCTATTAAAAAGAAACCATCTCACCAGTGACCCGTGTGCTCCAGATTCTTCCTTTTCTGTCACATCAAGTCATATCTTTGTCAAGTGTTTATTTGAGGGATCACTGCAATTTTTTTTATATAATGTGTATATAATATAAGAATATCGTCCGATATATCGATATCAAACAGAACAGAACAGAACTTCAACTATGTTTAAGTATGTCTAAAGTATGTACTGTACATGCCATGTGCACCTATGTGCAGTGAATATGCCACTGTCTTTGACTTGTCTTATCACTCTACTGCCTTATTGCTTGTTGTGTCTCTTGTTGTTTTCCTGCACCCACCCATATGCCCTGTTCTTTTGTACTATGTTGTAAACGGAGTCCACAGCACAAGAATTTCACACGTGATACTTGTACTACGGAGTGACAATAAAAAAATCTTGAATCTTGAATCAGATTTTTTTTACTCCCTAATATCGGTATCGGCATCCAGTATCGGTCGGACTCTAATAAATACCCCCCTCCAAAAATGGACAGTGTATTGTGTTTTGGAAGGAAACCCTTGGCTTCTTTTCATTTCAGTATGAAGGCAAAGAGGAGGTGAGTGGAGGGACACACTTTGGACAAAGCGCCGGCCCGGTCGTTTGTTAATGTCTGCGTCCCTGGCTGCCTGAGCGTATAATCTGCAGGGTGGAGTGCTAGAGGGCTTCGGCTTCCAAGAGCCTCTGCCCTGCTTCTTATTTCATCTAAAACGCAAAGAAACAAGGATGACAGGGAGAGCAGAAGAGACTTTCTCCCCTTGTGGTTTAGCACATTATGACAGGGAGAGGAGAAGAGACTTTCTCCCCTTGTGGTTTAGCACATTGTCGCTGAGGTAAAGAACCCATTGGCTTAATTTATCTGTACAGCATTGGTTATTGTCTTGCCAAGAGAGACAAAGGCCTCATTTGCCTTGCAGTTCGTCTGCCTACAAGGGTCAGAAATTAACGGCTTGGGGCAAAAACGCCCTTAAGAGATCATAAGATGCATAGGAAATCACAACTTAAAAAACTGACCACAATAATTAGGAGTATTGCTGCTTGTTCTTATTTTATTCATTCACTTGTCATTTATTCAGGTGTGAATGCGACTACTGACCCCAGAGGGCCAGCGTAGATCAGAGAACTATGACTGAAGGATTCTTTCCAGTGCATTCCAATTTCACATTTTTTAATCGGAGAACAAAGTATGCAGTCTGAAACACTGTCTCTCGCTGTTACTCCGTTGATATGATTTAAAATAAAATAAATTTTAGACGTACAAAGTGAATGCTTTTGCTGATATGCAACGTATTCTTTCATTGGTGAATAATTTTCATAAATTTGGTCCTTGATAGAGGGTAAGGCACAACTTCAGTTTCTTGTGGACAGGTGCGTAGGATAAGTCCAGAAGAGAGGATTCCAGCACACTGTCCTTTACTTGCAAAAAACTTTTGTTTGATACAATGTTTCGGTCCATAATTACACCTTCATCAGGTTAAAAAACAAGAAAAACAGTTAAAATTGGCCCTAAATTGGCCATAAAAATGAGATTGAGGGTGAAAATGTTTAATGTCTTACTTTGCTGCCTACATGTACAATATGTGTCTTCTAATAGTCTGTGGCCCCTATCGTTGCATCGGCGCTGTTTCTAGGCCGAGCGCCTGGCGCAGCGCAAATCAGTGGGCGTGGACCAGCGCACTTGATATCGTCGTGCTGGCGCTACACGCAGCCTAAAGCATTACAACCACGCCTTTTAACACATTCACTGCCAGCCGTTTTTTTTTACTGTAGGTAGGTTTTGCCAGAGGGTTTTTTTGAGGATTCTGGCTCATTTTACAAGAGCCGAGGATTCTTTTCTGCTTTGACTTTGTGAACACAAAGTTCACAAAAGTACTAATAGAATGTGTGCTTTCTCTGTCTAAAAGAGTTAGTTTGTAGAGTTAGTAGTTATGTAGATATTAGCCGTTGAGTACAGCATGGTTTCAGCGTCTGAAAATTTATTTTGAGATAAATGGCTTTTTGTGAAATTCGATAGAACAGTCACTTTAACCATTCATTTTTGGCATCAGTAAGACCGTCAGACATCTAAACAATAGTTTAGACAGTAATTTCCTCCATAACAGCAGGAAACACCCCTCTCCCTTCAAACTCCTCCCTCCGTGTGTCTTCTCCTCCTTCCTCCTGGCTCTGCAGCGGGCGTGTCAAGCGCGTTGCTGCTGCTGCTGCTTGCCTGCCTGCGACGCTCCTTGTGCGAGTCAAGATGGGCCGGGGAATGCGTGGGCGATGGGCAGATGTTGATTCTGGCCTTTCTGCTGTGTTTCAAAGTGTGTTTCACCTATAATCTATTATGCAAATCGCTCTCCGCTCTCTGTGCTGCTGCTGCTGGCGCGGCCGCTCGGGCAAGTCTGGATGACTGTAAAATCGCCAAGCAATTTCCTTGAGAATGGCTTCCTCCCGCCGCTGTTTTTTCTTTGCTTTCGCTCGTCTGGGGGGAGCACTGTCAACACTTAGTGGGTCGGTAAAATAGATTATACACATTCAATACCTCCAATAATTGTATAGGAGACGTAAAAGGGATTGATCAACGCCCCACCGTCAAAAAAAAAAAATCGATTTTTTTTTTTGACGTGTTAACACGTCGTTGGCAGTCAACAGCTGGATTCTGAAAACGTGTTAACACGTCATTGGCAGTGAACGTGTTAAGCCTAAAATTATGCACCGTCATGCTCATTGGATAAGTGCAATAAACGAATCGCACGCTTGCCTTTTTAGCTCCAATTCCAGTGGTCCCGCAAAACCTGACGAAAGCCAAGCGCTCTGCCCCCCCCCCTCCCTTCATCCAGTCTGTCTGTCTCCATTATAGGCTATTATTCCATATTATTATGCTTCTCAAACCAATCTAACTGCAGTTTAAATACTGCAAGCATGTAAATATGCTACACTATAGCAAGATCAAAGTGAAAAGAATGTTCTAGAGGCATCAGCTAGAAAAATATAGCCTATCCCTATATGATGAGATTAATTTTATATTGGTGAAAGTTTGTCCAGAAAGATATCGTTTTCTCTCCCCTGCTGCCAGGGCCGTAACCAGGGTTCTGAAATAGGGGAGGTCCAGCAAGGGGAGGTGCATTCGGTGGCGCCCACAAGGGCGCCGCCGAAAAAAATTTGAGGGTTTTCCCCCCCCTTTTTTAGCCATATTTAGAGTAATATATCATTTTAAATCAACATTAGGATTATACTGTTGTGATGTCATTATTCAGTATATTCTCTTTCATGTCACCACCTGCTCAGCTCTCCTGTCAACATAATTGTAACTAACAAACACAAACTGTTTTAGCCAAATTCATATCAAAATGACACCTACAAACACAGGTACACAACCCAAGCCGTACACAACACACAAAGTCATCATCGATAATAAAAAAAACATACAGAGGGACATTTATTTATTCCTGATAGGAACGATTGAAAAATAAAATAAAATATATTATGTTGTTTTTAACTTTACACCACCTCTTTTTGTTACTTATTGGGTCATGAAACTGAAACCATGCATATAGCCACCTGCATACCTGACTTCGGGAGCTTGGCAATTGGCATCATGCATGATTAGCCAGTAGCATCCCAACGTGTCACACAGGTAACATTACTTAAGAGACAGACTAGACACTTACTTTCTTGGTTGTTGCTAAAAAATCTGTCAGTGTCACTCACTGTCTGTCGTTCACTTCGCTCACTGTCTCGCAGCTCGCTCACCTTCAATTATCTCGCCAGGCAGACAGACAGTCATCACTCACCACCATGCTGCTGCTCTCTCGGAATCAAGTTACCGCGGACGCGGCGTCAGATGACTTCCTGCCTGACCTGCCTTTCGTTTCAAAATAAAAGCGATCCCGTGTTTTTCATGCTTTTCCATGCAGATTGTTTTATTAAAAAAAAAAAAAAAAAAAAAAAAATTCCTCTGAAATATTAGGGGAGGTCCGGACCTCCCCGTCCTCATAGCTAGTTACGGCCATGCCTGCTGCAGGTAGAATGATGCACATAAATATACCCTACATTATGTAAAGTCATTGCATAAATGTGTTTTTATTGTAAAACTAAATGTGAAGTAGGGCCAAGTTATTGGAGCGGACATCACAGTATAGCAGATGACAGTAGGAAGCGCGTTCCGCTGTCACTTATCTAAATCACGTTAAATCGACAAGGGATATATATAGCCCCAGGAGGACATATATGTTTCACTTAGGGTGGTGTTTTAATTTCGATGTTTTATTTGGTCCAATATTGAAATGTTCTACAATTGCAGGCTGTGTTACCATTACACATTATTTTAGATCGACCTTTTATATCTATTTCGCCTCATTTGGTTGCTATTTAGTAGCGAAATGGAGAAGCACAATGCATGCTGGGACAGGCCAGACAACTTACAACTTATTTTTCCTATATGGGAAGTGTGTTGTGCCTGTCTAAGCGAGGGAGTCAGAGAGAGAGAGAGAAGGGTGACAGAGAAGAGGCAGAAGAGCACTGGCGCACTGAATAGGCCTGGTTTCAGAGAGAGACAGAGAAGGGTGACAGGGGAGAGGCAGAAGAGCACTGGCGCACTGAATAGGCCTGGTTTTCAAAGGCGCAAAGCGTTAAATTTACGCCAGGTGCGAAGATATCAGTACGCCGAGATTTAAGGCCGACACGCCCACTTTGGCCCATTCTGGGACTGCGCCATGCCCATTCGGCCTAAAGCGCATTTGGCAGCGTAAAGCCATATTGATATCGTCCCAAAACAGGCGCAAGGCACGTTTTTTTGCGGTTAAGGCCCGTTTTAGCGCCGAAGGCCTGTGGGAGAATAGGGGGCACGTCTCCACAGCCAGTACCTAGACTGGCTAGGCTCCGGGTTAAAGCAGCTAAATATGGACACACTCACGTCAAGTCTAAATTTCATACACCGATGCAAATCTTCCAGTTGGACTTTGGAAAATCAATCATCGCTCACTCAAAGGACATGGAGGGATGAGGGAGAGAGGGAGGGAGAGAGAGAGAGGGGGAGAGAGAGACATGGAGAGAGAGAGAGAGAGAGAGGGAGTGTGACCACAATTAAATCAGGATCTTTGTAGAATACATTTAGGCTACCTGAAGTCATTTCCCCCTTTCCAAATTAGACGAGTAATTTATCCTGCAAGTGGCTTCAGACTAGCCTGTTATACCAGCCCGTCGCGTGAACTCACATTTCATTTGGTTCTGGTGACGGTCTGGCCCCAACTCTTCACCCAGTCCTTAGCAGGGGCGGGCATAATTGCCTTGACAGACAACTCCTTCAGCCAATCAGCGTCGGATCCAGTCAAACCCAAATCCACTCGGGAGAATGACAAAAACATGTTTTCCGCCGAGAAACTCTGCGGTTGCGGCGATACTCCTGTACTTGTTTAATTGTTGTTATTGAGCCTATTTCTGCAATAACTGCACTTTATGGCTGTTCAAACTAGACAAACGCTGACATTTCTCCTCGAGGTGGACAGGCAGGGAGGCGGCCATTATTGTTTTGTTAGTGCAGTGCTAGTGGCGTTCCTGATTGGCCAACTTGCGCTGTCAATCACAGCGCAGTCGCTGATTGGCTCTTCCGCTTTGCAGCTTCTGCTTAACACCCTCCCAGCCAGGCCTTGGGGCCAGACAGTCTCGCAGAACCAAATGAAATGTGAGTTCACGTGACGGGCTGGTTTACCAGGCTAGCTTCAGACGTGATGAGAGGAGGAAGGGGAGAGAGAGAGATTAGATGATGAGGAGAGGAGGGAGAAGAAACAGATGATGCGGTTCAGTATTTCTGAGCATCTACATCTGACTTTCTCTGTCTCAGTCATTCTGCATGTCTCTTATAGCTCGGACTCCTTTCCGCTGTATTTATGTTTACATTTGAGCCATTTATGCTCCATTCCAGAGTGACTTGAATATGCATACATTCCTAGATGGGCAGCATTACAAGTACCCAGTATTCAAGAGTGCAAGGGTTTAAAACGACAGCAGCCTAAGAACAGATGCAAATAAATGGAAGCCAATGGAAATGGGAGAAAAGTTTTATAGTAAAACAGGAGTATTTTCAGATCAAACAGAGGGGATAATGGTGTCAAAGGGGATCGGAGGATCTCGCGGCAAATTCAACGGCCTATTTCAATATAAGACTCACGGCAACCTGTGGTGGTCTCAGCCAAAGACTCCTTAGCGTATCCACTGCACCCAGTTGGAGCATTTGGCGTAACACTGCAGTTAGAGCATTTGGCGTAACACTGAAGTTAGAGCGTTTGGCGTAAAACTGCAGTTAGAGTGTTTGGCGTAACACTGCAGTTAGAGCATTTGGCGTAACACTGCAGTTAGAGTGTTTGGCGTAACACTGCAGTTAGAGCGTAACTGCGCGTAATTGATCCATTCTATCACTGTCTCTATCTGCTTCTCTCTATCTTTCTCAAGCCTTTACTTACTCTTTGCTCTGTCTCACCCTCTTCCCTCCTCCCTCTCCCCCTCTTTGCTCTGTCTCACCCTCTTCCCTCCTCCCTCTCCCCCTCTTTGCTCTGTCTCACCCTCTTCTCTCCTCCCTCTCCCCCTCTTTGCTCTGTCTCACCTTCTTCTCTCCTCCCTCTCCCCCTCTTCGCTCTGTCTCACCCTCTTCCCTCTCCCCCTCTTTGCTCTGTCTCACCTTCTTCCCTCCTCCCTCTCCCCCTCTTTGCTCTGTCTCACCTTCTTCTCTCCTCCCTCTCCCCCTCTTTGCTCTGTCTCACCTTCTTCTCTCCTCCCTCTCCCCCTCTTTGCTCTGTCTCACCCTCTTCCCTCCTCCCTCTCCCCCTCTTTGCTCTGTCTCACCCTCTTCTCTCCTCCCTCTCCCCCTCTTTGCTCTGTCTCACCTTCTTCTCTCCTCCCTCTCCCCCTCTTCGCTCTGTCTCACCCTCTTCCCTCTCCCCCTCTTTGCTCTGTCTCACCTTCTTCCCTCCTCCCTCTCCCCCTCTTTGCTCTGTCTCACCTTCTTCTCTCCTCCCTCTCCCCCTCTTTGCTCTGTCTCACCTTCTTCTCTCCTCCCTCTCCCCCTCTTTGCTCTGTCTCACCTTCTTCTCTCCTCCCTCTCCCCCTCTTTGCTCTGTCTCACCTTCTTCTCTCCTCCCTCTCCCCCTCTTTGCTCTGTCTCACCTTCTTCTCTCCTCCCTCTCCCCCTCTTTGCTCTGTCTCACCTTCTTCTCTCCTCCCTCTCCCCCTCTTTGCTGTCTCACCTTCTTCTCTCCTCCCTCTCCCCCTCTTTGCTCTGTCTCACCTTCTTCTCTCCTCCCTCTCCCCCTCTTTGCTGTCTCACCTTCTTCTCTCCTCCCTCTCCCCCTCTTTGCTCTGTCTCACCTTCTTCTCTCCTCCCTCTCCCCCTCTTTGCTGTCTCACCTTCTTCTCTCCTCCCTCTCCCCCTCTTTGCTCTGTCTCACCTTCTTCTCTCCTCCCTCTCCCTCTCTTTGCTCTGTCTCACCTTCTTCTCTCCTCCCTCTCCCCCTCTTTGCTCTGTCTCACCTTCTTCTCTCCTCCCTCTCCCCCTCTTTGCTGTCTCACCTTCTTCTCTCCTCCCTCTCCCCCTCTTTGCTCTGTCTCACCTTCTTCTCTCCTCCCTCTCCCCCTCTTTGCTCTGTCTCACCCTCTTCCCTCCTCCCTCTCCCCCTCTTTGCTCTGTCTCACCCTCTTCCCTCTCCCCCTCTTTGCTCTGTCTCACCCTCTTCCCTCTCTGCTCTGTCTCACCTTCTTCCCTCCTCCCTCTCCCCCTCTTTGCTCTGTCTCACCCTCTTCCCTCCTCCCTCTCCCCCTCTTTGCTCTGTCTCACCCTCTTCCCTCCTCCCTCTCCCCCTCTTTGCTCTGTCTCACCTTCTTCTCTCTTCCCTCTCCCTCTCTTTGCTCTGTCTCACCTTCTTCTCTCCTCCCTCTCCCCCTCTTTGCTCTGTCTCACCTTCTTCTCTCCTCCCTCTCCCCCTCTTTGCTCTGTCTCACCCTCTTCCCTCCTCCCTCTCCCCCTCTTTGCTCTGTCTCACCCTCTTCCCTCCTCCCTCTCCCCCTCTTTGCTCTGTCTCACCCTCTTCCCTCCTCCCTCTCCCCCTCTTTGCGTGCCCAGACCCGTCTCTGCTTTATAGGCCTGAGGAAAGGGGTGTCAGGCTCTCTCTCTCTCTCTGAACCGCAGGCAGCACACGCGACTTCCACTCATCCATTAATGCCTGCAGATTGAGAACAGGTGGTTAATATAATTCCATCTGAAGGCTTTTCCAGTGCTTTGCTGCACGCTCTGTAAGGAGGCCTGAAGTGTGTATGTGTGTGTGTGTGTGTGTGTGTGTGTGTGTGTGTGTGGTGGGGGGCTGGGGGGGATATTTCTGGCAGTTATAAAGATTGTGTGAGCAATGTTTTCAGTGCCTAAGTGGGCATTATGGCATTAAACGTGTTAGACACAGTCTAGCTCTTTTGATTTTACATTGATGTTTCTAGTTAGACAATGGACATGTACTGATAGAACACACAGAATAAAATGTCGGTATTGTATGTTTCTGGAATCGACGTATGAACATCTCCGACTGTTAAATATGCTGCATATCACGTTAGGTTAGGTACGTAATATTAACTCATTGAGTGCCATGGACGTCTTTCGACGTCCAATTAAATAGTGACGTAGAGTGCCACGGACGTCTTTCGACGTCCAATGCGTTTTTTGACGGTGGGACGTCGATCAAAGCCTTCCGCATCTCCTGTACAACTATTATAGCTATTGGAGGTCTATAACCTATTTTACAGAACCCTTAGGTGGCGACAGTGCTCTCCAGGTTAACAGAAAGGCAGAGCAAAACAGAGAATAAGTCTTTGGGGAAACGGAAATCGCATCGCATCCGTATGCATCGATATGCATGAAGCGTTTTAACGTTAGATGTGCCTACAGCAGCAGCAGCCAATCTGCTCCCACAATTGAGCTCCTCCATGTCCGCTGCAACAGCTAATTCGCATGATCAGCCGTGGATTTGTTATTATTCTCAACTGGAAGCATAGGAGCCGGTGACAAACACACGCGGAAGCTGTAAAAAAGCTGGATGTCGCGCACATAGACGGTCGCGCACCTCACAGTGCAGAGCAAACTCAGCAGAGAGCCACCTCCCATAAGGAGGAGTGTGCAGTTGAGGAGTGGGAGGGGGGGGGCACGCAGAGCAGCACACAACACACAACACCCAGACAGACCCAGGCAGCAGGACATTAGCTTCAGAGTCAGTGATGTGTTTGAAATGTTTAATTTCACAAAAGGGCCAATATCTCAGCTTCTAGAAAAAAAAGGCTCTTTTTTGTTAAATCAAGCTATCTTCTCCGGCTGATAACTAAAGAACGGAAAATGATATCAATAAACCTGTTTTTGCTGATGATAGAAAAGAGTCTCATCGTTCTTTTTGCGTGTTCATTGTTTACATAGTAATATCACACAATATTCTGTGGGCCTCGAGAAATCACTGAAAAAAGCTCTGAAACTCTGGCACAGGGAGCGTCCGTTCTCCAAAAGTGGCTGGCACTCAATGAGTTAATGTTAAATATGCTGCATATCACGTTAGGTTAGGTACGTAATATTAATGTTAAATACACTGCATATCATGTTAGGTTAGGTATGTGAATATTAACGTGAAATATGCTGCATACAGTATCATGTTAGGTTAAGGGACCGTTCGTTATTTAGGGAAGGGTCCACTGGAGGAAAATAGGGGAGGGTAATTTTGTTTTAAATTTAGTCTGAGGGAGGGTACACTCTCTTTAATTTGAGTCCAGGGGAGGGGTATACAATGTTGATTCGATAAAAATATATAAACTTTTTTTTGTGTGTGTAATGTTTGCTTTTCGGACTTCAACAACTACTGAGTTGCTTCATTTACACCCCTCCTGTCCAAACTGTTTGGTATGTCCCGGTGCATTGTTTCTCTTTGGCGGTCCTATCTGTCAATCTTTGTGCTTGGCCTATCCAGACAGTATCTGGCGAATCGGTGGCGCTTTTCTGGTGATAATATGGAAGTACAATAACCCACTGGAACAAAGTCGAGCAAACAAACAGACATGGCATCACAAAATATATATGGGCTCTATGCGCAGATAAGTCGTCTTAGGAAGTCACAGTAGAACCGAGTTACGGCTCACTCATCTCCTAAATTACGTTAAGTCTACGAGGGATATTTATACCACCAGGATATGACATATATGTTTCACATAGGGTTGTGTTTTTACGCACAATAATAGAACCGGCGAACTTTTTTTCCATCAGTCATTGACCGCTATTTAAACACAAATATTGATATACACAGACTGAAGATTGTTTCACAAGCGAAAATAGCATTATGTAGCGACCGGAGGAGGCGGTCACTCTGATTGGTGACAGTTCTGCTCTAAGCAGCGCAAAGGATTATGGGAGTTCCATGTTCTTGTGGGAAGCCTGTTACTGTACAGTTAAAAACGTGGTTTAGTGATGTTGTGCTCATGTTTTGATTGCATTATGTGGTATGGCAATGTTTGTGTGGCCAGGATATGTTTAGTTTTACTATCAATGTAGCCACCATGACTGAGACTGTTAGTGTGTTCGATCACCTCTGGCCGGAGTTTCTGCAAATGTTAGGTTAAAAGTAAGATATATGTGTCAGTCTGCATTCTTCCACGCAAGCTCGCCACAATATTGTTTGGGGAGGGTTAATTGTATTTTTCAAATCGCTTTGGGAGGGTCAAGGAAAAATATATTTTGATCAGGGAAGGGGCACAGCTTTTTATTTCAGAGCACACCAAATCCCTCCAGTGACCCCCTTTCTAAATAACGAGCGGTCCCTAAGTACATGAATATTAATGTTAAATACGCTGCATATCACGTTAGGTTAGGTACGTGAATATTAATGTTAAATACGCTGCATATCACGTTAGGTTAGGTACATGAATATTAATGTTAAATACGCTGCATATCACGTTAGGTTAGGTACGTGAATATTAATGTTAAATACGCTGCATATCACGTTAGGTTAGGTACATGAATATTAATGTTAAATACGCTGCATATCACGTTAGGTTAGGTACGTGAATATTAATGTTAAATACGCTGCATATCACGTTAGGTTAGGTACGTGAATATTAATGTTAAATACGCTGCATATCACGTTAGGTTAGGTACATGAATATTAATGTTAAATACGCTGCATATCACGTTAGGTTAGGTACGTGAATATTAATGTTAAATACGCTGCATATCACGTTAGGTTAGGTACATGAATATTAATGTTAAATACGCTGCATATCACGTTAGGTTAGGTACGTGAATATTAATGTTAAATACGCTGCATATCACGTTAGGTTAGGTACATGAATATTAATGTTAAATACGCTGCATATCACGTTAGGTTAGGTACATGAATATTAATGTTAAATACGCTGCATATCACGTTAGGTTAGGTACATGAATATTAATGTTAAATACGCTGCATATCACGTTAGGTTAGGTACATGAATATTAATGTTAAATACGCTGCATATCACGTTAGGTTAGGTACATGAATATTAATGTTAAATACGCTGCATATCACGTTAGGTTAGGTACATGAATATTAATGTTAAATACGCTGCATATCACGTTAGGTTAGGTACGTGAATATTAATGTTAAATACGCTGCATATCACGTTAGGTTAGGTACGTGAATATTAATGTTAAATACGCTGCATATCACGTTAGGTTAGGTACGTGAATATTAATGTTAAATACGCTGCATATCACGTTAGGTTAGGTACATGAATATTAATGTTAAATATGCTGCATATCACGTTAGGTTAGGTACATGAATATTAATGTTAACACATTCACTGCCAACAGTTTTTTTTTTACTGTAGGTAGCTTCTGCCAAGGTTTTTTTTTGAGGATTCTGGCTCATCTTTCAAGAGCCGAGGATTCTTTTCTGTTAGGATTTTGTGAACACAAAATATCTCAAAATAACTAATAGAATGTGTGCTTTCTCTGTCTAAAAGAGTTCGTTTGTAGAGTTAGTAGTTATGTAGGCATTAGCAGTTGAATACAGCATGGTTTCAGCGTCTGAAAATGAAAGGTGAGAAAAATGCCTTTTTGTGAAATTCGATAGAACAGTCACTAACCATTTATTTAGGTTAGGTACATGAATATTAATGTTAAATACACTGCATATGACGTTAGGTTAGGTACGTGAATATGAATGTACACGTCATTGACGTGTCTCATGTTGAAGTACGTCGCGGACGCATTTGGGAGTAGGGGTGGGATTGGTGGACCTGTAGCTTCCCATCTTAAGCAAGAGAGTGCCAGTTTGACTCTAACCCTAACCCTAACTCAAACCATAAGCCTAACCTTAACCAAGTTGCTTTAGTTGCCTAAACCTAATCAAGTTGCTTTGTTGCCTAAACCTAACCAAGTTGTTTTGCATAAACATAACCAACGCTTTTATTTGCATTTAACGTTGGAAAGGCAGCGAGGTTTTCAAATTTACATTGAGATTGTAGACATAAAATGCAGATGTTTTTGAAACATATTTTTGTCTGCTTTTTGGTTAAAATGTATGTTGATATTGCAGTATACCCTTGATTCTAACGTGTAAAATGTTTTATTCTGGAGATGACTGAGAGCAGCATGGCTTTAATGGTTGTAATCAGATAGTTGTTTTTCCAGTACATAACTCAGATAAAAAAAGATCTGCATCAGTTTGCTTGGTATTGGGTTTCCTTGTGTTACGTCTATTGTGTCTATATCAAATTAGCACAGTATCAATATGAATCAGGAAGCAGACCTCTCTCTTCATCCTGTCATCCACACTCACTCATGGAAAATGTCTCAACCGCAGCATCTGTGAATAAGCAGGAGATGAACCTCAAAACTAAGCTTGGCATATCAGTGATTACTGTAAAACAATGTTGGATTTATGAGCATGAGCATGTTTTTCATATTGTTATGGTGACTCTGAGCATATAATGCTACCTCTTTGTTTGCTATTTGTGATCGAAAATCTTCTGAACATAATTTCCACCAGTCTGAATTCTATCCTTTTTTATACAATTATTCCCTCTCTTGTTTTGTATATTTCCCTTGTATTTAATTAAAAAATAAAAAATAAATGGTGACGCTAAAGCTGAAGTAGAATAAATGCCAACACACCTCAAGCTATCTTCTCACATTACCATAAGCTTACAGTTGGCATATGTTGGAAGGTGAATTATTTTCCTGGGAGTTAGATAATAAGTCTGAGGTGTGTTTCCAAATATTTCCAGGTGATGTGTCTGGTAGGGTGGCCTAGTGGTTAGAGAGCTTGAGAAAAAGGGGTATTCTGGTACAACTTGGTACACTGAAAGAGGCATGGAATGGACAGGAAACACTGGAAAAGAATATAGATTCCAGGCAGCAAAAATTGCAGTACTGAGATCAGATATTTCTTAGTCAAACCACTAACCAGTAATACTAATAACTAGTCACAGGTCTGAGCCATGTATTTGCAAAGTGTCGTGTTTATGGCTAAACATGGAAAAGCCATCAGACCTACAGTAGGTCAGTCAGGGGTGATATAAAATGAGACCTTTGTTCCTGTGTGACTACAGCCCATGTTGGCTAAGGGAAACCTCCAAAGTGAGTAAAGTAATGCCAAACACAGTGCAACAAAGCTGATGTAATAATGTAACAATGGTCTTTGACTGTGTTATTATAAAATGGGAAAAACATGCTTTCTTTGTTTTGCAAATTGAAAAAAACGAATTTCAACCGTTCATTACATTACATAATTTGGCAGAAGCTTTTATCCAAAGCGACTTACAATATCACATTTTGTAGAGA
Source organism: Poromitra crassiceps (assembly GCF_964638095.1). Taxonomy (NCBI): domain Eukaryota; kingdom Metazoa; phylum Chordata; class Actinopteri; order Beryciformes; family Melamphaidae; genus Poromitra; species Poromitra crassiceps. The sequence goes on from NW_028152041.1 coordinate 62,273, forward strand.
AATCAACTATGCAACACAATCTATGACAGCTACAACTTTTTGAAGGAATAAAGTAGCACTTGTAGAAAGTACATTACCTTACATACATTACATTATTAGCGCTTTTGTCCAAAGCGACTTACAATATCACATTTTGTCAACAGTAGAGAAAACAATTATGCAACACAATCAATGACAGCTAAGACATTTTAACTAAAGTAACACTTTGTAGAAAGTAGCATGTAATTTTAGTAAGTAGTTTGAGAAGGAATAAGTAACATTAGTAGTAGATTTTTTTTATGAAAAGATGTTAGTTCAAGAAGGGCCCAGGTGGAGCCCTTCTTAGTCTCCGCCGGAAGATTGGCAGCGATTTGGCCGTTCTGACCGAAGGGGGGAGCTCATTCCACCATTGTGGCGCCAGGAACGAGAGGAGTCACGATCGGGACGAGCGACTTTTGAGCCCACGTAGCGGTGGAGGGGCGAGGCGATCTGGACGGGTGGAGGAGCGAAGGAAGCGATGAGAGGTTTGGAACCTGGACATAGATTGTAGATACAGAGGAGTTGTCTGGTGTACTGCTCTGTAGGCCAGTACCAGTGTTTTGAATTTGATGCGTGCCAAGATGGGAAGCTATAGTGAAGGTCATGGAAGAGGGGAGTGACATGAGAGAATTTGGGTTGGTTGAACATTAGACGGTGCAGTAGTCCAGGCGGGAGATGACAAGTGCCTGGACCAGGAGTTGTGTTGCTTCCCTCGTGAGAAACGGACGGATTTTGCAGATGTTGTACAAGGAGAACCCACAGGAGCGGGCAGAGTCGGACAGCTGGTTGTCTAGGATCACGCCGAAGTCCTTAGCTGTTTGAGAGGGTAACACAGTAGTGTTGTCAATGGAGATGGAAAGGTCAGTGAGAGAGCAGTCTTTCCCTGGGAGGAAGAGTAGCTCTGTCTTACCAAGATTCAGCTTGAGGTGGTGGGCAGACATCCATGCACCAATGTCTTTGAGGCATGCAGCGATATGTGCACATCGATTTGGGTGGGTAAGGAGAGGTAGAGCTGAGTGTCATCGGCATACCAGTGATAAAGTAGTTAAAGAAAGATTTTTTTTAAGAGAGAGAGATGTTAGTTCAAGAAAGGCCCAGGTAGAGCCTGAAAAGGTGTGTTTTTAGTCTTTGCCGAAAGATGGGCAGTGATTCGGCCGTCCTGACCGAAGGGGGGAGCTCGTTCCACCAGTGTGGTGCCAGGGACGAGAAGAGTCGCGATCGGGATGAGAAACTTTTGAGCCCACATAGCGGGGGAGGGGCGAGGCGTCCTGCACTGGTGGAGGAACCTGAGGTTTGGAGCCTGACCATAGATTGCAAGTACGGAGGAGCTGTCTGCTGTACTATCCATGTAGGCCAGTACCAGTGTCTTGAATTTGATGCGTGCCGAGATGGGAAGCCAGTGAAGTTCCCGGAAGAGGCGAATGACATGAGAGAATTTGGGTTGGTTGAATACCAGACGGGCTGCAGAGTTCTGAATGAACTGAAGCGGTCGGATGTCAGAGGCAGGTAGGCCGGCCAGAAGCACGTTGCAGTAGTCCAGGCGGGAGATGACAAGTGACTGGACCAGGACTTGTGTCGCTTCCCTTGTGAGAAACGGATGGTTTTTCCGGATGTTGCACAGGGAGAACCTACTGGAGCATGCTGTCGCAGTGATGTAGGCCGAGCAGGACAGCTGGTTGTCAAGGATCACCCCAAGGTTCTTAGCTGTTGAGAGGGAGGCACAGTAGTGTTGTTAATGGAGATGGAGAGGTCAGTCTTCCCTGGGAGGAATGGGCAGACATCCAGTCACCGATGTCTTTGAGGCATGCAGAGATGCGTATTGGGTGTCTGAGGGGGGGAAGGAGAGGTAGAGCTGAGTGTCATCGTAGCGTAGCAGTGATAAGAAAAGCCATACGATGACATCACATGGCCAAGAGATCTGATATAGAGAAGGAATAGCAAGGGGCCCAGAACTGAGCCCTCGGGGACACCGGTGCTAAGTGTGCAGGATCTGGAGAGGGATCCTCTTCATAAGACCCGATATGAGCAGAGAGAGATAGGAAGCAAACCAGGAGTGTGCAGATCCTGAGATACAGTACCTAGGTCAGACAGAATGGAGAGAAGGATTTGGTGGTTAACTATATCAAAAGCAGCAGGCAGGTCAAGGAGGACAAGGACAGAGGAGAGGGAAGAGGCCTTAGCAGTGTGAAGGGCCTCTGTGACTGCAAGGAGAGCTGTCTCAGTAGAGTGAGAAGCATTGAAACCGGTCTGCAGAAGGTCCAGGAGTTAGTTCTGGGAGAGATAGAGAGAAAGCTGCTCATTCAATGTGTTATGAAGAGAAGCTTTCTTCCCCCCTGTATTTACACACATTTGATCCCACATGTTTGGATGATTATGACCATGTTGTGACCCTGCATGCGGACAGGACAGAGAGAAACGAGGCTGACAACAGAGAGGGATCAGAATGGTGAAGTGATAGTGATGGAAAGGTGAAGGGAGCCAGAAAGAAACAGGCCCTGTGCTTTGGTTGGAGGCCGACCAAGACACTGAGCAGGGAAAACAGGGGCGGGGGAGCCGCTGTGAAGACGCTCGGGATATTATCCACACAGGACATGTATGGTGAGGCTGATTAATAACAGCAGTGTGGAACTTGGCAAGCTTTATTTTTCAATGAATATCTGTTTTCTGCCTTCTTCCCTCCCCCTCCCCCTCCCCCTCCCCCAACCGTACTCTGGATTTGTTTGCTGGATTGCACAGACTGTGCAGACGTTTTTGGCACGCGGTTTGCAAGAAAGTAATATTTATGACGTTGAATTGTTACGTCTACTTCCATTCAACAGGAAATTAAAATTCATTCACAAAGACATTTTTGTCAGCATTACTAATGTGACTGTCAAATCCAAAGGGCTTCAGAGAGCCCCACGTGTGCTCCCCCTTCACTCTGTGGTTTTGACGAGGCGTGCACTGACAGAGATAGCCACAAATGGAAACAAAACAGGTGCTGTTGGCAGGGGATGCAGCTGCACAGCTGAGCAAACAGCCCAACAACATGTTCAATAAAAACACATAGCTGAAGGCAACTTTCTCCACGGCACATACCAAAGACCAGAGTGTGGTTACCGCAATACACGCAACAGCAAATACAGTATCAATCGTGTGTCAATAATATGTCTCCATGTGTCAATGTATCCATATCAGAATCAGAATCATTTTATTGGCCAAGTTGCACATACAAGAAATTTAGCTTAGTGGTTGCTTTATTATGTGAAAATACATTACAGAGAGCTATAAAATGCAATATAAACCAATAAAACGGCAATCTAAATATAAAAGCCACAATATAGAAACAGTAGAAGATCAAATCAGACTCGAATAGAGAATATAAGTATTCCCCAGTATGTACAGTATGAATCAAACATGTGTGTCCTTGAGCAAGACACTGCACGGAACCCCCGACCTGCTCACTCACAATAAGGCAAATCAGCAATTTAAACACTGTGAATGGAAGTGTGAAAATCTTTAGAAACACTTAGAAAACATAATGAGAATAAAAAAGCGGGTCTTTCTATTACATGCAGTATGAGGCTTTTATCCAGAAAATACTTAAGTGTGTGTGTGTGTGTGTGTGTGTGTGTGTGTGTGTGTGTGTGTGTGTGTGTGTGTATGTGTGTGTGTGTGGGGGGGGGGGGGGGATAATATGGGAGGTCCACAGGGTTCATGTTAGTGTTCTCTGCGGACAGCTACTGACAATATGATCAAATGTAAACATTACACGCTGACGCATACTAGAGAGGGTGCGACAATAGAGACGTAGTGTTTGTATTTTTATATTATAAGAGTAAGTATCATGTGGTTTATTTCCCGACCTCCAGATGTCCTTTGCTAAACAATATCAAAGCCAAATTTCTGAGATGGTGTGTGAATGAAATTGAGCTGCTATCTAGCTACAGTTGAATGTTTTTGAATTAATGTAAATGCAAACATTGGAAGTAGGAAAAACATCATAGCAGCATTGCTGTATCACTGGAGCAAAGGAGGGGGGTACTTCTCCAAATGCTAACATGACTAAAGATGAGGTCGTGTTTTTCCGCCTTTCTATGAAATGGATTAGGATTAGGATAAGGTGCTGAATGAGAAAGGTTTATTGTTCGTTGTGTAGACGGCTAGACGCCCAAATGAGTCAGACCTGATGATAAGTCACAAAAAGTGGAATGGAACCGGTTGATACTCGGCTGGTTCTCAAAGCGCCAAAAAGTTAAATTTGAAAAACTCAACAGCAATGTCTCTTTCCGGAAATCATGTGTTTAGTTTCATGTAGTGCTGACCCAAATGCTTCGAAGCTTCAAGCGATGCCATTGGTAATCGATTTCCAAATCATTATTCGAATGCTTCGTTTTTCTTCTTAAATTGATTTCTAAATAGTAATCCAACATTATTCATTATGGAACAACAATAATTATTATTAATAAATAACACTACAGGTAAGAGGAATATGTATTTTTTATTTTGGGGTGAACTGTCCCTTTAAGAGGTCATGCAAAGAGCTGGAGATGAACGTCAAGACTTGTGATGTCGTGTACATTGTGTGCATGTACACACACACAAACACACGGGATGACTATGTAATGACTATACTTTTTAGAGGCTAGACGTCTCTCCTCTCCACCTTCCCCTCCAGCAGGACAACAACTGCTCTACCTTGGAAAACTGGATCATCTAATTGAATCAGCAGATTTTCCTAAGATGAGAAAGTGAGAAAGGCCAACCGGTTTAATCACATTAAGTCCCTGGTCGGGTAAAGTAATTGGTTAATCATGTAGAGAAGTATAATGTGCAACGCCTGCGAGCCAAAAGCAATGACTAAGGGCTGATGAGTGGAAATATCTATACAATAAAGGCAGAGTCCAGCGCTGCGCTTTCCTCCTCCTTCCCTTACTCGCTCTGTTTGTACTTCTCTCTTCTTTCCTCCTCCTTCCCTCACTCTCTCCGTTTGTTCTTCTCTCTTCTTCCCTCTACCTCTCCCTGCTTCCTTTCCCGCCTGCTCAAGTTTTCTTGACTTCATTTAACAGGCATGTGTGCTCTCTCTCTCTCTCTCTGCCTGTCTCAAGTTCTCTTTCTTTTACGCTCTCTCTTCTCTCCTGACAAACAGGTCTCACGTGAGCTCCTCTTCCAGTCCGTCTGCACACGCTCAGAAGGGACCCCGCCCTGTCTGGCCTCTGTGGCGACCCGAGCCGCCCTTGCGATTGGCTGAGGCCAAGGGCTGCAGGGAGAGGAACCGAGTGGCAGACAGACCCGGCATGTCTGAGACAAGAACACAGGGCGTCCTGCCAGCAGCTGGGCCCGAGGGCAGAGCGAGTGCTGCCAGCAGCTGGGCCTAATGGCTGGGACACACCAGAAGCATCTCAGAAGCAGCGCGTCACGGAAGCGTCGAGCAGGAGCCTTGCCATTCACACCAGAAGTGCTCTGTTAGGCTCTGCGCCTCGCTCTGTTTTACCCCACGTCGGTCACAACTTGTATTGAATTCATGCCTGACTGCACGCGACAGCTCGCGTCACCCAAGGGCACAGCGAGCACTGTCAGCAGCTGGGCCTGAGGGCAGAGCGAGCACTGCCAGCAGCTGGGCCTGAGGGCAGAGCGAGCACTGCCATCAGCTGGGCCTGAGGGTAGAGCGAGTGCTGCCAGTAGCTGGGCCTGAGGGTAGAGCGAGCGCTGCCATCAGCTGGGCCTGAGGGTAGAGGGAGCACTGCCATCAGCTGGGCCTGAGGGCAGAGCGAGCACTGCCAGCAGCTGGGCCTGAGGGTAGAGCGAGGACTGCCAGCAGCTGGGCCTGGGGCAGAGGGAGCACTGCCCTCAGCTGAGCCTGAGGGCAGAGGGAGCTCTGCCATCAGCTGGGCCTGAGAGCAGAGCGAGCAGTGCCATCAGCTGGGCCTGAGGGTAGAGGGAGCACTGCCAGCAGCTGAGCCTTAGGGCAGAGCGAGCGCTGCCAGCAGCTGAGCCTGAGGGCAGAGCGAGCGCTGCCAGCAGCTGGGCCTGACGGCATTAGTTATTACATTAGTTATCAAAAGGAGATCACATATAATAGCGTAAATGTGTAAGAGATAGTTCAGATACACAGTAGTTAAGGAAATGTAAAAGGGACTTTTACATTTTTTCCCACTTTGCCAGTCATGAACAAATACATTCAAGATTCAAGATTCAAGATTTTTATTGTCACTCCGTAGTACAAGTATCACGTGTGAAATTCTTGTGCTGTAGACTCCGTTACAACATAGTGCAAAATAACAGGGCATATGGGTGCAGGAAAAGACAAAGTCAAAGTCAAAGACAGTGACATATTCACTGCACATGGCATGTACATACTTTAAACATACTTAAACATAATTGACATTCTGTTTGCACAGGTGCAAATAGTATACCTAATTAAACATACAATTAACCATTAGACATACGTAATGGTAGCAGCTACAGTACAGTACAGCTACTACACTATTTGTGTATGTTAAGGAGTCTCGTGGCCTGCGGGAAGAAACTGTCCCTCAAGCGATTTGTGCGTGCTTTTGGGACCCTGTATCTCCTCCCTGAGGGTAACAGGGAGAACAGGCTGTTGTGGGGGTGGTTTGTGTCTTTGATGATCTTCAGGGACCTCCTGAGGCACCGCTGGTTATACAGTTCCTGCAGTTCTGGCAGCTCACATCCTGTTACATGCTGGGCCGCGCGCCTCACTCTTCTTAGCGCCCTGCGGTCCATGGTGGTACAGTTCCCGTACCAGGTGGTGAAGCAGCCAGTCAGCAGGCTTTCAATGGTGCCTCTGTAGAAGTCCCTGAGGATTTCTGGCCTTAGCCCAAATTTCTTCAGGCGCCTGAGTCCGCCTGAGTCCGTTGGGCCTTTTTGACAACAGTGGCGGTGTGGCCGGCCCATGTCAGGTCCTGGTGGATGTTGACTCCCAGGTACTTGAAGCTGTCCACCCTTTCCACCACTGTGCCGTTGATGGTGATTGGGGGGTTGCTTACCAGATTGAGCTTGCTTACCAGCCTGGAGGGTACTATGGTGTTGAATGCTGAGCTGTAGTCCACGAACAGCATTCTCACATAGGTGTCCTTCCCCTCCAGGTGGGAGAGGGCGGTGTGGAGCACGTGTGCTACTGCATCCGCTGTGCTCCTGTTGGCGCGGTATGCGAATTGTAGCGGGTCGTGGTCCGGGGGGAGTGTGGGGCGGATATGTGATATAACCAGCTTTTCGAAGCACTTGCTGGCTATGGGCGTGAGGGCTATTGGGCGCCAGTCGTTGAGGCTGGTCACTTTCTTCTGTTTGGGAATGGGGATGATTGTCGCTGCTTTGAAGCAGGAGGGAATTTGCCGGAGGGAGAGGGACTGGTTGAAAATGTCTGTGAATACGCCTGCCAGCTGGTGGGCGCAGGCCTTGAGGACTCGCCCTGGGATGCCTTCAGACAGACCTTTTCTGTGTATTTGGTGTAGTCTGAAGTATGTCAAGCTATCTCGGCTTAATTGTCGAGTTGCAACGGGATCAAATAACATAATAATCATGATGGGGGGGGGTGTCCAAACCTTGTCTGAGGGGAGGCCTCAGACAGACTTTGAAAATCATCATAAAAAGAGTTTTGCTTGGTCAAACCAAGTGATTCAGCTATATTCAGAATCAGGAGATTCTTTTGGTCTGAGGAGATTTACTCAGACCAAAAATAAAACCCTTTTTAAGTTTTGGTCCGAGTGAAATTATCTATGGACTCTCCTGATTCTGAATATAGCTGAATAGCATGTTTTGACCAGGTATAACTTTTTTTTATAATGATTTTTCAAAATGTGTATGGAAAAATGAATGGGGGATGAAGTAGTTTAGGTCCTATGCCGAACCCGGAAGAGGGTGTGACTTTGGCACTTTATACACTTTATATTGGTGTGGCATTTACAGTGTTAACCTCAAGTTCAATATTTCCAAAGTGCAGATGATTACATCAAGCATTTTATATGCAAAGATAGTCATATTCAGTAGGAAGTTTCACTTCATTTTGTAGAGAAGGTGATACTTTCAAATGAATATCTAATTTTGGAATGGATCCCTTCCCTGGTCGACTGGCTGGTGATACATTGGCTGTTTGTGAGTTCAGCTGAGCATGTAACCAGCTAGCCGACTGTCTGAGTGATTAAATGGCTGCTGATAGACTGGCCACCTACCTGACGACTGACTGGCTACTCTCTGAATATCTGGTTAATTGGCTTGCTGACTAAATAAATAAGCATCTGTCTGGCTGACCCGATGACCAGGTGGCTTTGTGTGGCTGGCTGCTGCTACTGAGGGAAGCAGCAGTAAACTGAGCAGTGGTGCATTCTGTCATGCAGCAGGGGCAATCCTGTACTGGTAATTGACTAATTAAGGCTTTAAATGAATTTGCTCTTTGAGTGACAAAGTGCTTCAAAACTGCCTATAATACTATATTATAATACTATATTATAATAATAATAAGGAAGAAACTCCATTAACACAATTAATCATGTTCAACCCAAATTTAAAAAAATCTACTCATTGTTTAAACAACAATCAGTTAAATACAAGTGAATGAAAAAGGCTTTGCAGTTGTGAAGCTGCAGAGTTTACAGACTGTTATTTCCTTAGGTTCTTCTAAAGCTATAGCCATCATCACAAAAGCTTGATGATGCTTTCAACTTTCATCTCGATTTTGAAACTGTCAAAAGGGCTTCATCTAAGACTCCTAAATCTTCTGTACACTGGGAGTTAAAACCTCCATAATCAAAGCTGTCTTCATGTTTTTTTATTTTTATTTAGACAAGCCAGGTTGGGTCGCCCGGGGGTTGATGAGAGAAAATTGACTTGCAGGGTAGCAGAAGAGATGATGCGGGCATCCAGACAGTCAGAACAGGACTGAACAGGAAGAGAGAGAGAGCGAGAGAGAGAGAAAGAGAGAAAGAAAGAGAGAGAGAGAGAGAGAGAGAGAGAGAGAGAGAGAGAGGGATATTTTGCAGACATCACATTGTCTCACTCTCAGCCATGGTCTCAGCTAGTCTCTCCCTGCCACACCCTGAATCTCTCTCTCGGCCCACTCTCTCTTTCTGTCTCTCCCTCTCTCTCTGTCTTTCCTGGTAATTAGCAGTTTCTTTTTTTGATCATTTTGTCTGAACCTGCCATGTTGGACCTGCTTTTCTGATATCAAAATTGTGTGTTATGCAAATACAGTACTCACCCGTGATTGGATCACATCCTAGGCCTAGGCCTAAAAGTATTTTATTTGGCACCAAAGTGGCATTGCTAGTGGTTAATTAGACAGACCTTCAACAAGCTGACCTGTGTTCAAGCACCGAGTTGGCAAGCGTTCCTCCATTACATTAATATTACATTAATCCTCTGTCCCTTAAAATGATAGTTGGTGCCACAATGGATTGGCCGGAGCGACGACTGCCTCCGATTGGCCTGAACCAACCTATGTAATGCAAGTAATGTCATAGTGTTTTATTTAGCAACTGTAATGTGATGACTGGAATTAGGAACAGTAATGCCTTACTACTCGTTACAGACAAATGTAATGTGATTACAGTAATGCCTTACTTTGTAATGCGTTACCCCCAATACTGGCTATAACACAAACAATGACACAGCTGGATGGCATAATGGCTAGACTAAATGATAAAACACAAGTAGGGGAGAGACAGTATAAGAACATCTCTTCTCCCTCACTCTGCTGTGTTTTCACCTAGCTAGACGGGTGCCAGGGGAGACTCGCTCTCTTTCACTACCTGCCAAGGTGCCAAACTGAGCGCCGTCTCCTCGTTTGATTAGCTCGCAGTTAGAACAACAAACACCATCATCTCCCAGACCATTACAGAATGGTGCAGGGGGTTGGAGCCTGTAGGCCATTGAGTTAAGGAGGGATTTATGGATGAATGGTATGTGTGTCAGTGAGTGGATTGTGTGTGTGTGTGTGTGTGGGGGGGGGGGGGGGGGGGGGGGGGTTAATGTTATATTGTAGCGTTTCCTCTCATTTCAAAGTAGCAACATCATCAAATCCATTCATCCTCCTTATATAAAAGGGACTAATAGCCATTTTGGAAAACAATAATTACCTATAATTAGCATCTCTAAATATAGACAATTGTTTGATAATGACATTGTGTAATAATTTGTGTTCATGTCTCATTTGGGAAATAAATGAAGAAGAATTAGTCACAGATGGTAACAGACATGACCATATCAACAACATTACTACATGTATATGTATTATTACAGTATATGCATAAGCTCAACGTTTATCTCTGAAGCACCACGATAAGGACTAATAATATTAATAGTCCATATTCACATGGACAATGTCAACAATTCTCTTACAAAGGACTTTACATCATGCCTGGACAGTTTTGGATTACAGCAATATATTGACTGTCCCACACACTCTAAAGGACATTTGATTTGCTTATTTCTGACCACAAGTTTGTATCCTGCAATGTCAACTTAACATTACCCAAAGCAAACCTGTCACGATCCATCTCATTCTGTAACATTAAGAATATCAACACATCAGCTCTTTCTAATGGAATCAATAACCTTCCCAGCAAAGACCTACTAAAATGATGGACTCCATAATCTCTTAAACATGCATGCACCTCTGAAAACCCGGTCTGTCTCTTTTAGCCACTCTGCCCCTTGGTTTACACCTGAGTTACCCCAGCTTAAAGCTAAAGGCCATCGTCTGCAACGTCTTTATGCTAAAACTGGCCTTGTGGTTCATAAAGACATGTATAATAGCCACATACTGTACTTCTGTATAAGGATGCCCTTTCCTCAGCTAAATCTACATACCATGCTAACCTAATTAGGTCAGGTGAAGGAAACACTAGAACCTTGTTCTCCACAGTTTTTTTTTCTCCAATATGTTTATTGTCATTTTTTCCCTTATACACAACATACATTGACAATACAACTTAAAAGACCAGACATTTTACAACATACACACACACACACACACACAATCAACCTGCAACAATTCAAACTAAATACCGATAAAACAAATCAAACACTTCCTCTATATTGCTCACACTTTTTTTTTTTTTTTTTTTTTTCAAACAAACTTTCAGGCAAGACCTCCGCCTCCATCTCTCATGAAACGCATGTATGGCTCCCAGAGCTGAGCAAAATCTTTTCCTTTGCCCTTAGCAATGTACGTTAGTCTTTCCAGGCCAATACATTCAGAAAGTTCCCGTTTCCACATTTTTAGTGATGGCGCATCCATATTTTTCCAGCAAAGTGCAATAGCTCTTCTGGCTTGAAGAAGTCCAAAGTCCAGTAGTTTAGCTTGTTTTGTTGTTTGCACAAAGTCTTTGTTCTCCACAGTTAACAACATTCTGCGACCACCGGACGGCGGACTCCCTTGCACCCCATCTGTATTCAACTGCTCAATGTAACACCTTCATGACCTTTTTCAATGGCAAAATCGAAAACATTCACCAGCAACTGACCTCCTCCAGCAGTACATCACTTCACTCGACTCCATATGCTCCCCTCTCTTCTCCCCTATCCAGCTTTGAACTTCCCACTGTCGCTGAAATATCTGGTCTCATCCGTAAATCCAAATCATCTACCTGCCAGCTTGACCCCCTTCCTAGTCACCTAGTTAAAGCTTGCCTACGCTTGCCTTTAATAACTGACATAATTCATTCCTCCCTTACTTCAGGTCTTGTTCCCTCATCCCTCAAAACAGGTGCAATAACTCCTATACTCAGGAAACCTGGTGCTGCTGACGCCAACAATTTGAATAACTTCTGCCCAATCTCTAACTTACCATTTTCTCTCTAAGATACTTGAAAAAACAGTTGCAGCTCAGGTCCACAAAATATTTTTGGAACATTTTCAGTTTGGTTTCCGCTCCTCTCACAGTACAGAGACAGCCATGGTAAAAATCACTAATGATCTGCTGGTGGCAGCTGACTCTGGCCTCTTAACCATCCTCATCCTTCTTGATCTGACTGCAGCCTTTAACACCATCTCACATCACATCCTCCTTGACAGATTAGCTTTCATCGGTATCACTGGCACCTCCCTCACCTGGGTTAGATCTTACCTCTCCGGCCGTACTCACTTTGTCCAACTCAAACACTTCAGATCACAGTCCCTTCCAGTCTCTAGCGAAGTTCCACAGGGCTCTGTCTTGGCGCCCCTCCTATTTATTATCTACCTCCCAACTCACGGCCATATCTTCAGGAAATACGGCATCCAATTTCACTGTTACTGTACGTGGATGACACCCAGCTACCTTTCCACCGGCGCTGCCCAGGGCGGTGTCCTCTCTCCCTACTTCTTCGGTCTGTACACCAACAGCTGCACCTCCAGTCACCAGTCCGTCAAGCTCCTGAAGTTCGCAGACGATACCACCCTCATAGGGCTCATCACAGTTGAGCCCTATGAGAGATGAGGCGGAATACAGACAGGAAGTTGACCATCTGGTGACTTGGTGCAGTCAAAACAACCTGGTGTTAAATGCTCAAAAAACAATGGAGATGATTGTGGATTACAGGAGGCACAAAGCCCCACCTTCCCCCATCACCCTGGGTGACTCCCCAGTCAACACTGTGGAGTCCTTCCGCTTCCTGGGGACCATCATCAGCCAGGACCTAAAATGGGAGCTGAACATCAGAGCTCTCACCAAGAAGGCACAGCAGAGGATGTACTTTGTGCGGCAGCTGAAGAAATTCAAAGTGCCAAAGGCCCCGATGGTGCACTTCTACACCTCCATCGTTGAGTCCATCCTCACCTCCTCCATCACATCTGGTATGCTGCTGCCACTCTCAAAGACATCAACAGACTTCAGCGCATCATCCGCTGCGCTGAGAGGATAATCGGATGCAATCTGCCATCCCTCCAGGACCTGCATGCAGCCAGGACACTGAAGCGGTCTCGCAAGATCATGGCTGACCCCTCCCACCCTGGCCACAAACTCTTTAAGACACTCCCCCAAGGCAAGAGACTGAGGTCTGCCAAGACCAGAACCACCCACCACAAGACCAGCTTCTTCCCAACCGCCATCAGCCTCACCAACAAGGCCCGGAAACCCCTTCCGCCAAGGGCCTCACCAACAACCCCCCGCCCCACACACACAAACTCACTACCTCCTCCTAAACTCAACTGAACTCCCCCCCGCATAAAACTGGAACTCATATCTAATTTAATGCCTGTCTAACTGGGACTGTAAATTCATGTAAATTCCCTGCACATTAATGCCTATTTAACTTAGCCTGTAAATTTCATGTAAATCCACTGCCTATTTAACGTCTATTTAACTCAGTCTGTACAGGTAAATCTCACGTAAATCCAACGTAAATTCATATTTATCATCCAAAGAACACTTCACCACTCATGTACATATTGTATATATTTACTCGATTTGATTGCACTTGCAACTTTGCGATTGTCTTTAGTTATCTTCCTACTTCTTATCTCTCTTCTTATCTAACACTAAGACAAATTCCTCATATGTAACTTGCATACTGTGGCAATAAAAGTGATTCTGATTCTGAAACCCACTTCCACTCTCCCGTCCACTTCCCTTTCCGACTGTTTACTGGAAATCAAATCCTGGTTCTCATCCAACTTTCTCAAACTAAACAGTGATAAAAACTGAGGTTCTTCTCGTTGGCTCCAAGTCCACTCTGGCTAAACCTGACAATTTCTCTCTAACCATTGACAACTCCCCAGTCCCCCCCCCCTCCCCGCCTGTCGCTTAGACCCAACAGCACCGGCATTCTCATCCATGCCCTGGTTACATCCTGTATTTACTATTGCAATTCCATCCTCTTCGGCCTTCCTCACAAGTGTCTGCGTAAGCTCCAACTGGTCCAAAACTCAGCCGCCTGTATCATTACCAGAACTCCTTCCATAGACCATATCACCCCCGTTTTTCAACAACTCGATTGGCTCCCCGTTAAATACCACATCGACTTCAACATTCTGCTTCTCACCTTTAAATTATAATGTTTGTTAACATAAATTCATTCTTTTTCTTTAATCCTATAATAAGAATGAGAATAATTATTGATATCAGCAAATAAGACACTACAGCATCAAATTAGCAACCCATAGATTTATTAAAAAAAAAAAAAAAAAAAAAAAAGGGGGGGGGATTTCCCGGGATTTTTCTTCATTTCCTGTTTCCCACTATGCCTCATTTTCAGGAAAAATATTAAACCCTACTACATACAGTACATCAAGTTTAAAAGCCTGTCATTCAATGAGGGTGCAATATATCATCAGATCATCAAAACGACTTCTGCAAACTTCCTGCATTTCTTAAAACTTGAATAACCCCCACAGGACTCCTTGTGGCTCCAGATTCGCCGCAACAGGATATGATGCACGATGATGTCACCAAATTCCCAAAACGTTCCATAAACGGAACATTCCTGCCACTGGAATCTGAGGAACGTTCGCCGTCAGCTGGTTTTCCCCACAGGGTTATCAGGAGGTGACTAGAAATAGACCAAAGGCTTCACAATGGAGCTGAAAAAACCCAAATAACATCCATCCATCCTGTCAGTGGTGCGTCTGTTCCTAAAGACCTGTGGGGGTCAAAGGGCACCGGGGTCAGGTGCGATGTACATGACAAGTGGCGGTTCAGAGACAATGGGAGGATCTGTAGAATGAAAGCTGTATCTGCTAAGTGTGGCCGGGGTGAGGCAGATCAAAGTGAGAGCTCTTGACCCTGAATATCGAGTAGCTCGGTGATCTCTGTGTGTCTCATATTGCACGCGTGTGTGTGCTGGGTAAAAAGTTGAGTAAAACTGTTTTCTTTTCTCATTAAACACCATGCAATGCACACACACGCAGGCGTGGAGGACACACGCATGCACACTAGTTACAACACAATGCACACACACGCAGGCGTGCAGGACACACGCATGCACACTAGTTACAACATGGAGTTGCTGCATCATGCATACACTTTTCTCATTCAACACCATGCAATGCAGCTTCTATGGTGTGGCTAGACCACAGAGTCGTGCATGAAGAAAACAACGTGGGCTCTCAATTACTATGAAAGATATTGAGATAGTGGGGTATATTTTTTGTTGATTAAAACCTTTAGCTAATTGCTGTGGATGGACAAATGGGCTGTTGTGAGAGTTTCTGCAGGACATTAACAAAATATTTCTGATAACCACCAATGTTGTTAAAGTGTGTCTCTTTATTTATTCACGTGGTGCTGCTTGGAAATGCCATAGCGCCGACTCTAAACAACAAACAAGATGCTATTTTCCATGTGTGCATATTTGGAAGGCAGAGGGCGGGGCTAACCTCAAGTTTCCACAACTCCTCGCGTGACTCACGAGCCAATATGAGCCTCTTCCTCCTCTCCGCTCTCTTTGTTCTCATTTTAAAAGGCTGACATTGACAAATAAATAACCTCTCCTTGGGCTTTCAAATGAGTCAGCGGTGCCTTTCATCACACGCCGATGTGTCGATGGGTTCAGACGTCTGCAATGCCATGGCGGCTCCGACCCTTGACCCCTAGCCGGGCTCTGCATCCTCTCATCTCCTGAGACGCCTAAACGCTGCCAGGCGTCCTGCACATCTGAACGCACTTGCCTCTGTCCTCGCTGTGCACCCTTGGGATAAGGGACGGGTCCCAAAAAGTGTCCTTTTGACTGTTGGACTGCATCTCTGTTTAGCTCTTGTTCTGCTGTTTTTGTTGTTAGGTTTACTGCTTTTCTTTCTTTCTTTCTTTCTTTCTTTCTTTCTTTCTTTCTTTCTTTCTTTCTTTCTTTCTTTCTTTCTTTCATCGCTCTGCTTATACTCCCTCCTCTTAGGTTAGGAGCAGCATGTTTATGATTAAACCATCCTCCTCAAACCCTTCTCCCTCCTTTTACCACTGCCCCCCCCTCTCTCTCTCTCTCTCTCCCAGTTACATGTGTTTCCATGTTAGAAGACAACAGCGAACGGCTCAGCTAAACCTCACATACGTAGATACCTCACACTCCAACACACGCTAACTCTCACTCACTCTCTCTCTCACACACACACACACACACACACACACACACACACACACACACACACACACACACACACACACATCAAAGACAGGCATTAATGAGTTACAGCCAGCAGAGGGACAGCAGTAGAGAGGGACTGAGAACAGCTGTGACAGATTTATGTGGCTCATGCCTGTCATTGCCCAACAGACTAATGACCACCATTTTTACTTAAAGGGATACCTTGACATGTTGAATTGTACAGTTCACGAGTTATTTGGTTAAATTAATGAGGGTCGAGTGTGTGCTGACAAGGCATTTCTTTGGAAAACTGACAAAGCATTTTTTAATTTTATTTTTTTACTGCAGGAACAGGAGTTCACATTATGAATCGTGCACAATGCATCCGATGAAGACAAGTCAAATTAGGTCTGGGCGATAATTCAATATTATCTTCTTTCAGTGGAATCATATCGTGACATTTCTGCCGTCTAAATTGATGATGACATTGATGAGACATCACGTTAGCATTATATTCACCAAATCTTGCTTCAAACGGCCCAAATCTTGCTTCAAACGGCATGTGTGCCGGCATGTGTGTCCGCGTGTGTTGGCCAGGCCTGCATGGTATCTAATGCCCGGCCTGAATTATGGTCCCAGTCCGCCCCTGCCGTCAGGTCACCCGCACAGCCCAGGGGCTGAAGCCAACGTCTCCGTCTGGTTCCTCCCCGATTCTACATACTTCTTCTTCTGTGGTGTTTTATGGCAGCTGGCATCCTTTATGTTGCATTACCGCCTCCTTCTGGATTCATCCATCCACTGTTTCTCTACACTCTCGATCCTTCCTCTCTCTCACTCCTCCCCTATCTTTTCGTGCGTTCCTTTATCGCAAAATAACTGGGATGTGGAGGCTAAATGACATCACATCCATTTTGTTAGCGTTCCATTTGCAGAAAACTTGAGCTGGGAAGTTCACTGTTCATTGGTCAGATCCAGTCGCTAGCCAGGCTAGCCATTGTTAGCAATAACAATTGACAACATGGCATTTTGCGGCATTTTGCGCATACAAACACTGCAGCCTCATGTCCACACAGATAGAAGTTAGGCAGTGCTGTGTGTACAGCTGATTTAATGAGACACAAACAAAACAGAAGTGCTAAACAACATTACTAAGATTACTACTACTGTTGTTGCGCGGCGCAGCCATCTTGGATTTGTGAGGTTGGGGCTGCTGAGGCTCCTACGAGTTTGGAATGGGAAATACCAGCTCTGATGACGTCACCGCCCAGCTCATGACCTTTGAAGTCGTAAGATTACCAGTCCCCAGTTATAAAGGAATGCACGATAAATCCTGATTCTACCTACTTCTTCTTTTTGGTGTTTTATGGCAGTTGGCACCCTTAAAGTTGCATTACCGCCGTCTTCTGGATCCATCCAGCTTCTTTTTTGGTGTTTTATACTCTTCCTCTTCTCCCCCAGACACAATTGTCTGAGTTTGCCCAAACGCATCCCTCAGTACTTCATCTATCTCTGCTTCAGATACACCCACCTCATCCAGTAACAGCATCAATCCCATTCCCATTCCTCTCCGTCTTCCCACTCAAACATCTTATAACCACTGCAATGAAGGTCATGAATTGCTTCTTGTCCATGCAGATCACATCACTCCGACCAGGTCCATCCTCCTTCTCCAGAGCCTTATGTAATGAACTTCCATCCTTTCTTCGTTTCTTTCCCCACCCCACTTCTTAACACATTGAGTGCCAAGGACGTCTGTGGACGTCCTAAAAAAAAGTAACGAGGAGTGCCAAGGACGTCTGTGGACGTCCTAAAATCATAATTCATATTATTCCATAATTCTGCTGTTTAAGGTCGTACCTAGCCAGTGAGCATGAATCCCTTCAAGGGATCACACGGCGCCACCTTAAACATCGTCACGGGAGCTGCTCCACCCACCTCAGATCCTTTACTTTGTACAGGAGACAGCAGGGAAAGACGTGATCAAAGTGGAAACCGATGCATGCTTCAGCCAGAGCCGTATTGATTGCTCTGTCTGCAGCGGAGCGGACAGTTGGCTCGGCTGCATCCGTGCCCACAACTGAGCTCTTCTGCTTATATCTATCTTCTATCTATCTGTTTCTCCACATGATTCCCTGCCAGAAAGCCAGCACCCGAAGCCGAACGGCCAAGCCCTTTTCGTTCAGTCGCGTTTGGCACTTCCTTGTTGCGCGCTGGGATCTGTCCGGGGCAAAAACGGAGTCTAGACTCTGTGCGTGTGGGGAGGAGCCCGCAGCTCGGGGGTGGAGGGAGGGGGGTGGAGGGAGGGGGGTGGGGGGAGCAGGCTGCACAGAAACCACACCACACCACCACATCAGAAAACACCAGCCAGAGTCAGTGAATGTGCTCGAAATTAGAGTGCAAAAAGTATTCATAAAAGTCACTATATCTTGAAAAGTAAAAAAAAACGGCAGAAAACCCTTGAAAGTGCACTTCTTACAGAGGCTGTCATTTCATAATGGAACTGTCTAGAAACAAAATTTCTTCTTTGGAAGAAGCAGGAGTGTTCAATGTTTCATTAGAGTCCAGCCCTCTCAATATAGCTCTAATAGAAAAAATTCTATAGCTGTTTTCAACTGAATGGAAGTGAATCTGGCACAGGCTCCAGACAATTTTACTGAAGCGCTGTGGCACTCAATGTGTTAACAGCCTCAGCATATGATAATTTCCGTTCTTCTCTGATCTTGTTCACTTCCCTTTCCTTGTTTCTTCGTGGACACTGAGCAGACCCTGCATCATGACTCCCCCCACAGTGTAGACACTTGGCTTCCTCCTTCTTTACATCGTACATTTCTAACTTTCCACACACAGTCAGTCTTCCCACATCTCGTCCTTCCTCTCATATCCTCCCTCCTCCGATCCAGATCTTCTTTCTCTTCCCCTGTCAGCTGACGGCTCTTCTCCTTACTTCTCATTCCTCGTATCACCTTCCGAGTTCCAAACCCACCGTTTTCAAAAATAACAACGGCCTTTTCTCCTCCTTCCTCGTCGTCCAATATCACTTCCGAGATCACTAACCCAGTAACTTTGTCTCGATCTCCACTTCGTGGGGAAACCACATCCATCTTCTGGTGCACGTTCAGACTCCGACACTGCTCCATTCTCATCAGCCACCTCCTCGATCCAGTCAACTTATACTCCCATATATCTATCTATCTATCTATCTATCTATCGAGATATATCTGATCTTCTGATCTATCTGAATTGTGACATCAGTGATGTCAGAGGCATTGTGACATCATCAGTGATGTCATAAGAGGTTGTGATGTCATCAGTGATGTAATAAAAGCAGTTGTGACATCATCAGTGATGTATTAAGAGTCACACTGATGACCTCATCAGTGATGTCATAAGAGCCGGGGGCGAAAGAAGTGGGAGTCTGGCTTCAGACCCCTGTCTTCAGATAGATAGATATTACTTGAATATTTCTGTTTTGTTTGACATCACACCAATGAGATGAACATTATTTTGATTATTTAACGTGATTTTACATACATGTACCATATTGTGATATACATTGATATCCAGAAAAATGATTATCATGATATTGATTTCAACCATATCATCAGCAGACACTCATGATTATGCATGCAGTCTGGAGACGAGCTGCACAAAATGCATCCTGAGAGAGTTGTCTTTGGTTTGTGTGTGTGTGTGTGTGTGTGTGTGTGTGTGTGTGTGTGTGTGTGTGTGTGTGTGAGAGAGAGAGTGACTGAGTGAGTGAGTGAGAGAGCGAGAGATGGGTGATAACTGCTGTCTAGTTTTGCTAACCACAAAGGGCTGTGAAACCACTGCTGAGGTCTGAATAATGAGGAACTATAACTGTCAAGTAGAGACACAAAGACCTCACACACACATACAGTACACACATGTACGTCGTGGCGTGTGCGCACACACACACACACCCCAAACCTACACTCCAAAACCCTAACCCTGACCTTAACACTCACAACTTCATACCAAACCCAAAGCTAACTCTGATTTCAACACTAACATGAAAATGTACATTTCTGTGACCCTACGGGATACATTCATGCGGTGTCTCGTCATAGACGCGTGGTCAATGGGTCAGCATGGGGGAAATCCCCCCGTTCTTCCCAGCCAGCATAGTTAGCATTAGCTGCTAGCTCAGCCCAGGCAGACAGGATCGCGGATTCAACCACCACAGTAAACACACATCTGAACAGACATCTATGTACCTGCTCTTGAATCCCCAATCCTGTAGTGTAGAGCCACAGCACCGTCCTTTGGTGAGTCAGCCCATTGAGATATATGGGGGGTTTTCCCCCACCGTCTAGTCTCACGCGCCAGCCGTAGCAACATTTTGTGGGCGCTCCCACACAGACTGACTGTATCTATTTGTTAGGACCTTTTGAAGTAAAGTGGTGATTCATGATATTTAGAGACAGACATCTTTGGTGCTCATCGCTGTGGCATTGCACTGCACTTCATACAGTAGATCTTTTTCCTTGGATTTTTGTTGATGAAGTTTGAGTATCTGTAGGTGGCGCTCTTTTGTTTGAGCTATCGCTGCTCATGCTGACTACCTATTCTTCTTCTTCTTCTTCTATTTATTCCAAATAAACCGCTGCTGCCGGAAAAGTACGAAGCATCAATTAGATTAACGATTAACACATGCATGTAGCCACACCCACAACACATGCATGTAGCCACACCCACAACACATGCATGCAGCCACACACACACCCATGCTACTGTAATGTGTGATTACAGTAGCACCCATGCTACTGTAATTCACTCTCTTGACAAGGCACGTCCTTCCTCTGAGGAGCAGCTCGGACGGAGCAGTGGGCAGCTTTCGAGCTGTAATTACAGTGCCCGGGGCCCATCTTCATCGTCATCGTCGCTGGTCAGTGGGGGTTCAACTTCATATTGGAAGAAACGGCAGGCAAGCACGGGGAGATCACGCAAACTCTAGACCAGTGTTTCTCAAACGGTGGTCCGCGGGCGCCCCCTAGTGGTCCGTGAGTAGATTTATATTTTTTTCCTTTTTTTACCTCCCACTATCCAATCAGAGAAATGTTTACATTTTCTGGGAAACTCAAGATCAGATCACGAGGCCTATAAAGGATTATATTTATTTTTTCACCCCGAATCCAATGCCACCACCCCTGACTCTCTACGACTTACGGTTCCGGAGATACGTCCACTCTGCCTGCAGGGCTACAGGAGAGAGACAGAGTACAGCGGGTGGTTGGGAGTTCCAAGTTACTGACCAAACACTCTATTTCAGTAATTGCTGTCACAATATAGAGCCATTTAACACCTATTTGAACACAAAAACATCACTGAATGCAACTTGAAGATGGCAAAAGATAGCCTATTTGACTTTGGCAACATTGTGCATTTATTGAACTTGAAAAAACTTTCTTTGAACTTTGAATATATTTGAACTGAACAGGAGAAATAAATGTAAAAAAAAAAGAAAAAAGTAAATGGACTAACTAAAATAAATTACATATATTTTTTATATCGGTTATCTTGTTTTCATAATTGTGGGAAGCCAAAAATTTGATTAATTGTACTATTTGTCATTTAATTAGTCTGTAATTTGTAATTTACAGTTGAAGTAGTAGGCCTATTGTTTTTGGGGATGTTTTGGGAGTTAGGTGGTCCCCGAGTTTTTTTCATTGGTTTAAGTGGTCCTTGGTCTGAAAAAGTTTGAGAAACACTGCTCTAGACAGAAAGGCCCACCTGGCACTAGGCACCGAAGATATGGGGGGACACGCCCTCTGCAACACAGCATCCCAGGTGGGAATCAAACCCAGGACCTTCTTTCTGGCGACGACACCCCTACCACTGCGCCACTGCACCCTCTCACTTCATGTGCACCAGAGGATAATTCCCAGTCAAGACTTATCAGATACCGGGTGCTGAGAAGTGTATATATTTTTTTTGTCTTTTATTATAATTTTTTCTGATTTCCCCCTGATTTTCTCCCCAATTGTACTTGGCCAATTTCCCCCTGCTGCCCTGGTCGCTGCTCCACCCTCTGCCGATCTGGGGAGAGCCGTAGACTAGCACCATGCTTCCTCCGACACATGCGTAGTTACCAGCTGTTTCTTTTCAGATGACAGTGGGGAGCTTCACCGGCTGGACACAGAATATGGGAGGATCATACTATTCCAACCAGTTCCCTTCTGCCCCGACCAGAGGAGGCGCTAGTGCAGGGACCAGGACACATACCCCCAATCTGGCTTTCCACCCGCAGACACAGTACAGTATGGACGCCAGACCAAGCCAGAGGTAACACGGGGGCGCAAACCTGCGACCCTTCTGTTGTTAGGCAGATAATCTACTGCTACAGCTACACTACTCGGATGCCTGAGAAGTGTATATGAATCGAATTTGGTTGAATGTTGAGTCATTTGGCAGTAGAGAACAACAAAAGAAAATGTGGGTTATTTATAGAATATGGAAATGCTGTGGATTATTACTTTACACCTGGTTTGTGTTATTTATAGTATAAAATGCTGTGGATTATTACTTTACACCTGGTTTGTGTTATTTATAGTATAAAATGCTGTGGATTATTACTTTACACCTGGTTTGTTTTATTTATAGTATATGAAAATGCTGTGGATTATTACTTTACACCTGGTTTGTGTTATTTATAGATATGGAAATGCTGTGGATTATTACTTTACACCTGGTTTGTTTTATTTATAGTATATGGAAATGCTGTGGATTATTACTTTACACCTGGTTTGTGTTATTTATAGTATATGAAAATGCTGTGGATTATTACTTTACACCTGGTTTGCGAAGAAGAGAGAAGAGAAGCTGAAGACAGGCAAAAAGGAGGAGAGTAGTAGAACCAAACAGAGAGAGAGGTAAACGAGTGTGTCGAGCGGTTGCATCACTCAGATGTGTCCTGACCAGCCCTCCCCCATCAGCCACTGACACCTGATTGACAACACACACACACACACACACACGACACGCGCACACACTGTACACTACACATGCCAGGCAATACACTCTCACACAGTCTGCTGATCAACACCGCACGAGCACACACCCTTACCCATGCCAAGGCACTCTCGCACATGACTCAGTACACTCTCTCTCTCTGGCCTATATTATTAAAATTGGGAACATGGTAGACGTGGTGAAAGAAATGGCAAGGGAGGAGGAGGATGAGAGAGAGAGAGGTCGATGGGTTCATCCACGCTCCACTGACTGGCCATACCACAGTATCACTTCTAGCCTCTCTCTCTCTCTCCCTCTCTCCCTCCCCAACAGACACGCAGCCTTACCACACACTAACGGTCTGACTCAGAGAGCGGGCCGGTTATGAAATCCAGGTTTGCCACAGCGTCCCTGCAAGCCGTACAGAAAGTCAGCTTTGTCTCTCAGCACCCATCCCAACTGCAGCACCAAGCTCATTCACTGCCTTTACATCCCGTGACAAAGAACAGAGACACTATGGAGACATCATAGACCAGTGATACTCAACTTGTGGCCCCTGTGTGGCCTGCGATGGAATTGCTTTTTTTTTTTTACAGTGCACCTGAACGCAACATGCAAGATACCCGCCGAATAAGTGTCCAAATGTTCATGTCATTCTGGCCAATACTCCACTTATGTTATAGCATTTCAGTCTGGAATATGGAATATATTTCAATAATCTATGATTTAGCTGCTAAATTGTCAAATACTGCCGTCTGCTCGCTACCCAGGCACTTATGTACTGTATCATATGTACTTAATCTAACTAACTTATGGAGTTAGTGTGGTAACTGAAGTTCAGGAACACAAGACCACACCATGTAATTATCTGCGCCTCACTAAGCTATTTCACCTGCGCTCCGTCCAATCACTTCACCGATGCACACACCTGTGTGCTGTCAACTCAATCACTCGTAGCATATATAAACACAACCTATTCCATCTCTCCCCCATTTGTCTCAGTCGTCACGACCACTGATCTCTAAACTCCTTCAGCAGAAAACCGAAAGGAAAATAAAAAGAAAGAAAGAAAGCCAGAAAAAAGTAGCAGTTAGATATAGTTATTCACCATGTCAGACAGGGAGTTTCAAATCCTCGCTTCTGACGAGGAGCTGTTTGGCAGCCCAGCCATGGTGTCCGAGTCCCCCCGGTCCGTCGCCTCATCTGCGGTGGGCTTCGGCCGCGCTCCGTCATCTGCGCAACCACCAGCTCCAGCCCATCTCCTCTACCATCGCTGGATTCCCGGGGCCGAACACCACATCGCCTCCCTCCAGCATAGGCGTCCCACGCAGCATATCCCCAGACGGCCGCATTCTCCTCGCAGGCGCCGAAGCCCGGCGAGAGACGACCATCACGCCAGACACCGCACTGGCCCCCGCGCGCCCACTGGCCCGTCACCCCAGTGCCGCACGCCCGCTGGCCCGTCACCCCAGTGCTCCGCCGGCCACCGCCCCGCTCATCAACCTCCCGCTCCCGCCATCTCCGACTGGACCGTCGTCCGCCTACAGCAGGCACTCTGGGACAGAGGGGTGCGCTTCAGCAGAGCGGACAACAAGGCCACGCTCTACCACCTCTACTCGACCTCCGCATCGGTGCCACGGCCAAACGTTCCGGCGGTTTCCGGCGGGCAAGTTCCGGCGGCCCCCACCGCCCAACCCACAGCCACGGACCAGGCTGCTGCAGCCCCCGTAGCGGGCCAGGTAGTACTCCCCCCACCCCTTCCTGTTCCGGATGCCTCTAATGCCGACGCAGCATCCCTCCTATATCTTTTCCTGTCCTCCTTGTGTCCACCCGCACAGAGCGCACTAGCCCCCCGTGCACACGCTTCCACAACACCCCCCCCCCCCCCCCCCATCCTCTTCTTTCAGCCCTTGGCACCGGGGCCCCGCTAGCTCCGCCCGCCACCGCAGCTCTTTACCCCCTACCTACTTTCCCTCCTGTTCTAAACCCATTCGGCCCCCTCCCCCTCCCTCCCCCAACCCTCGCCCCCTCTCCCCCAACCCTTCCCCATCACCCCAATGTAAATAACTCTTCTGTCTTAACATCCTTGTTTCCACAGGCCGCACTAGGTTCCGACGCACACGCCTTCTCTCGTCCCCCCCTCCCCTCCCATCCTCTTCTTTCTGCCTCCGCGGCTTTTTACGCCCCCCATCCCCCCCCTCCCCCACCTTCCGCCACGGCCTCCGCGGCCCTCATCGCCGTTCCCTTTCCTCCTGCTCTGGACCATTCCGATCCCCTCCTCGTCCCCCATCACCCCAACGTAATTCTCGACGTGGTTCTTCCCGTTCCGTCCCCCCTCTGCTCCGTCACCGTCACGGCATACACCCTGGCTTCCGCTACTCCCCCCGTCCAGCCCCAGCAAACCACACCTTCTCCCGTTCAACCTACACTCAGGCAGCAAATACTGGGAGGTAGTTACATAGACCTAGCCTCACTTCTTCTACCATCCACCGCCGACACCTCCCACCCACGGGAGCTCGTTACACCTTACGGCGTAGGCCGCCCAGGCCGGCCCGCTCCAGGGAACTCACGGTGCCTGAGTTTGCCTACGCCTTTTCTTTGTACAGAGATGTCCTTTGCACAGTTTACCCCGGGCGCAGGGCAGAACTTGACGCATACCTGACAATCATCTTGGAGTTGGCCCTGCGTTTCGGCGGTACCGCCTTTTATCAGTACCACGTGCTGTTCGCTTCCCAGGCCGCAGGCCATATACAACAATTCAATCAGGGCACTTACTGGGGCACCCTGGACGCGGAGCTATACTGCTGCATGTTCGCTGCACGCGCCTCTCTCACTTGCAACTCATGTGGCGCGCCTTCCCATCCAGCCACCATCTGCGTCGTCCCCACCCCATCGCCCTATGGCCTCAACCGCTCCCGCCCCCGGCCCTTCTGTGTTCTCGCGGCTCAGCGCCGCCCCTCCGCCCTCCATCACTCCCAAGCCAGTCGCACCACCACTTCAGGGCCGTGGTCCGGTCTCAATTCTCAGGCAATTTCGACAGGCAGGGGCGGCCTATCCTCTTCCAAGGTCGGCGAATGATCTGCAACAACTTCAATGAACTGGGTTGCAACCATTCTGGTTGCCGCTTCCTACATACTTGCTCCTTCTGCTGCGGCGCCCACGCCAGGCCCACCTGCCCCCATAATCCCACCCCGCTTGCCTCCTGACTAGACCGCTACCTCGGGACGCCAGTAAACATCTGCGTCATGCTTTACGAAACCACCCAGACCCAGAGTTCGTACACTACTTAATCAACGGCTTTACATCCGGCTTTCATCCAGGCACCGTGGTCTACCCTGACTCACCCTTCACATGTCCCAACCTTCGGTCCGCCCTCACCGAGCCGGACACAGTGGACAGGCTCCTGGCCAAGGAGGTCACAGACGGTTTCATGATGGGCCCCTTCCCCGCCCCTCCCTTCAGTAACTACCGCATCAGCCCCATCGGGATCGCTACGAGGAAATACTCAGGCAAGAAGCGCCTCATCATTGATCTTTCCTCTCCCCACAATTCAACTACTCCCAGCATAAATAGTCTCATCCCCAGCCCGGACTTTTCCATGACCTACACCACGATCGCCCACGCCACCAACCTCATTCGCCTCGCCGGCCGCGGGGCCTGGTTGGCAAAGGCTGACATTACAAGTGCCTTCAAGGTCCTGCCCATACGTATAGGTTATTTGGCGTGTTATGGAAGGGCTCCTACTACTTCGCCGTCCGCCTCACATTCGGGTGTAAGAGCAGCCCTAAAATCTTCAACTCCCTTTCCGAGGCACTCTGCTGGATTCTGATGAATGAATACAAACTTCCGTTCGTCGTCCACCTCCTGGACGATTTCCTCACAGTAACCCCACCATTGGCACCCCCGGCACACAACCTCTCCACCCTCAAGTCCGCCTTTCTAGAGCTTGGGGTTCACTTGTCCCCGGAGAAGACCGAGGGGCCCAGCACGTCCCTTGAGTTTCTCGGCATCACCCTGGATTCTGCCACCTTCCAGGCCTCCCTCCCGACTGAGAAGCTCCATCACATTTCGCTCTACATTTCAAACCATCTCCTCGCCCGCTGGTGCACCAAGCGCCAGCTTCTTTCACTGCTCGGGCACCTAAATTACGCCATCCGCATCATCCCCCAGGGCCACTCCTTCATTTCCCACTTGTTGTCCCTGGCCGCCGCCATTCCCTCCCTGCACGGTCACACCACCCTGGACGACGAATGCAGGACCGAGCTGACACTGTGGCGCGACTTTCTTTCCTCCTGGAATGGAATTTTCTTCTTTTACGAGGACTCTATCACCCACCCCGAAGACATTCAACTATTCACCGATGCTGTCCCCTCCATCGGCTTTGGCGGGTACTGCGGCGGCCGGTGGTTCGCCTCCGCTTAGCCGCCGGAGATTTCCCTTCTCGATCCATCTTCCGCACTCTTCGAGCTTTACCCAATCATCGTTGCAGCCATCCTTTGGGGGCATGAGTGGTCCACTAAAGTCATCCTTCTCCACACAGACAACCAGATCACAGTCGACATCAGGCCCGTAGCTACCATTGAGGATACCGAGGTCATGACCTCGGTATTTTTTTTTTTTTTTTTTTTAAATAGCTCCGGTCCCCAGATCTATTAATCTGTCATTGATGTTTTAATGCGACAGTTGATCGGAAATGCAACAATTTGCTTCCTCTCTGTGTGCTATAGAAGGAAGAGAGATAACTCACAACATTCAGATTTTGCATTGAGGCTAGATTGGGGCTAGACTTTGGGGACAGTTCTATTGAAGTGAATGGGTAAGTAACTCCCCTGTAAGTGATGTTTGTGTAGATGGGCCATTATATTTAATTGAGCAGTATTCTGCCATGTGACCTGTATGCAGAATATAAATTATATTATATGGGGAGACATTTATTTTTGGTATAATTTTAAAGCAACAGCACAGTAAAGAGGATATTAATCTAACATGATGTCTGTAGTTCTTTATAGATCTAGCCTCTTCATTTTGCTTTCAAAGTGCACGAGATTGAAGCATTTTACTTTAAAATGGACACAATTTTTTATCCGGGGGGGCACAGCCTCCCCTGGGCCCCCCACGCGGGCTAAAATGACGTTAAAATGACCTCGGTATTTCTCAAACCCTGGCTACGGGCCTGGTCGACATCATCAACAACGGTCGCTCGCATTCACTCCACATCATGAAACTCATCCGCAGGCTCACCTTTCAGCAAAACACCAGTTCATCGTCCGAGCCGCCCACATTCCCTGCTACCAGAATTCTATAGCTGACTCCCTCTCTCGTTTCTCCTTCCAGAAGTTCAGAACCTTGGCAATAGACTCCAACCAGCATCCAACTCCGGTCCCACCATTTTCAGCAACTATCTTCCCCTGAACCCTCATGTCCTCCACCTGGTCGCCACCACACAGCAAGCCATTCTGAATCGCCTGGCGCCTAAAACCCTATCATCGTACTACTCTGGGTGGTGCTCTTTCAAAGCCTTCCACACCACACACCACCTTCCATTCCCTTCGGTCGACATTATCTCCCTAACAAGCTACATCACCCACGCCCACTCAGTCCTCTGGATTAGAACATCCACCATCCGAGTCTATCTCTGCGGCATCAACTTTTTCGTTAAACTGATCACCGGCGCTTTGGCTCCCTCTTATTTCTCACCCCCACGTGACCATGCTCATTAAAGGCCTTCGCAAGGACGAACCTTGGCTTCCGCCGCACCGCCTTCCTCTGACGACCGACCGAGGACCGACCTCCTCACCCGGTGCGTCCAAACCCTCCACGCCGGGTATTCTACCCCCATCATCAACTCCACCCTGGAATCCATGTTCCTCCTGGCTTTCTTCGGCTTCCTACGTTGCTCAGAATTCACAACCAATTCTTCCACCTACGACCCCTCACGGCACGCCAGTCTCTCCGACATCTCCATCCACACCCCAGACACCCTCCGATTCAACCTCAAACGAAGCAAAACCGACCAATCCGGACTCTCTCATCCCATTTTCCTTTTCCGTCTAAATTCATTTCTGAGCCCCTACGAGCCCATTCTAAACTATGTCAACGGGAGACTAGCGCAACACTCCTCTCCCCGAGATCCTCTCTTCATCACAGAATTGGGCAAAGTGGCTACACGTTTCTGGTTCCACCATCACCTCCGCCAAGTCCTCCTCAGATCAGGAATTTCTCCAGATCTGTACTCCGGCCATTCGTTTCGCATCGGTGCGGCGACGACCGCCTCCAGTCAAGGTCTCCCGGACCACACCGTCCAAATCCTAGGCCGCTGGTCTTCCCAAGCCTATCACAGCTACATCCGCGACAACCTCGACGACATCCGAAGAGTCCATTCACTTTTATGTTGAAGCACTCTTTTGGGGGCTGATGGAGCCGGGACTCCATCCGTGAAGCTGAGCTGCGCTCAAGAACCGAGCTTCACCCAAAGATGCTACCCCCACTCTGAGTCTCAACCCCCGGGTTCCCGTCACTGCCGTACCACCCTCCTGAAGAGATGCTGCCGCACCTTGACCTCACGCAACCAAACACTCACAATAAATTATCTTTTTGTTCAAACAATGGTGTGGTCCGTGTTAGTGAAAACCTAACTAACTATCTGGTGTGCACAACATTGTTAGACTAAACTCCGGCTGACACCCCAAAAACCTACAATCCGCTACAGAAAAATTTATATTGTTTATTTATTAACTGGCCCCTGGCCTTCTATCATTTCACGAAAGTGGTCCCCGGGCAAAGCAAGTTGAGTATCCCTGTCATAGACCATAAAGAACAGAGACACTATGGAGACATCATAGACCATAAAGAACAGACACTATGGAGACATCATAGACCATAAAGAACAGACACTATGGAGACATCATAGACCATAAAGAACAGACACACTATTAAGACATCATAGACCATAAAGAACAGAGACACTATGGAGACATCATAGACCATAAAGAACAGACACTATGGAGACATCATAGACCATAAAGAACAGACACACTATTAAGACATCATAGACCATAAAGAATAGAGAGACTATGGAGACATCATAGACCATAAAGAACAGAGACACTATGGAGACATAGACCATAAAGAATAGAGACACTATGGAGACATCATAGACCATAAAGAACAGAGACACTATGGAGAGACATCATAGACCAGGGCTATTCAACTAAATTGTTCAGGGGGCCACATTGTCAGAAACCTAAGGGGCCGGGGGCCGGACCGTTCCCCGAGCTATTAATCCCATTATGTAGGCTACACTTGACACAACGTGCCACCAGTTTCAAAACTTAATTTTTATTTAAAAGTGCTTAATTTCTGTGCAACAAAAGCTGTGTTAAAGTCCCAAAAGTACACATTTGAAACAAATCTAAGTATTCTACAACACATGTCAGCCATTTTAAATATAATTTGGTCAGTTCTGACATCTCTTAGCTACACCACAGCATTGTAAACATGTATAGTGCATCAGGAAAGGAAAAGGGTAAACATTCTTTCTTGCTTAGAACCTAGCACAGTATTAAATACTACCGAATAGCTCATGAAAAACTATTAATATTGCATCTTTTGTGTTTACGTCTCACAGCATTGTAACATTGTAGTGCAGCAAGAAAGGAAAACTACTGTAAACATTTTAACCATATTTATTGTTTAGAACCTAGCTACATCACACATCTCCTGAAAAAACATTTATAATGCATCTTTCTTGATTAGCTACATCGAGATTGCCGCCTGGGCATTACACAAGGTGATGTGTGTGTGTCTGTGTGTGTGTGTGTGTGTGCGCGCATGCGTGTGCGTGCACATGCGTGTGTGTGCGTGTGTGGACGTGGGCCTGTGTGACTGCGTGCCTGCCTGCTTGAGGCCCAGTTGTTGATATACGCTCCATTTAACTTTCATTGCTCAGCTTGGTCACAACAAGCTGGCCGAATAACTTGAAGTGCTTGGCACACGTTCAAAAGCAATATGGACTGACATATATATCATAAACATAGATGGCGCGCACAGTAGATATTACCACTCAGATAGAATTTACGGTGGGAGAGAGCATTGTTGGTTTCACTCCGTTATTCTTTCTGTGAAAAAAAGGGTTCATATCCAAGTGTTTTGCACGGAAACGTGCAAATAGTCAAAGTGGCGCGTGTGGGGGATTTCGGAGAACATAATCAAAAGCATGAAGGAACATAGCGCTCCTTTATACAAATAAAATAAGCTGACCACACAATTAGAGTGGAGCTTTTGGGGTTTCCTTCCTGTTAGATAAACAGAGGAGAGTAAAAGAGCAATGTAGCGGGCATCATTGCACACATTTATTCTCTTTAAAGTTTACATGATGGTGTAGGAAAAGTTTCCCATTATTTTCTGCATTCACGTTTTCTCTGGAAAACAAAATTGAAGCCTGAAATCTGCAGCGATGATGTGAAGAGATTGCAAATGAGCTGAAAGAGATACCAATAATAAGACTTCAAATGCATACTTTACCGCGTTCCCCGACATAGTTAGCAGCTAAGAACTATAATTAACCAATAATTACAGCCTATGTTCCAGTTATAAAAGAGCACAATTGACAGTTATCACGCTTTATTTTATTTTATTTTTTGCCTTGAAAACATGTTTTTGAGCAGCCTCTGCTTGACAGAGACTGTGAAGGTCACAGGTTCAATCCCCAACATGTCCATCATCAGCCGTGTATCCTGGCAGAGTGTCCTGGAGCAAGACAACACATCCCGCTGGCTACAGTAAGTTGTTCTGGATAACAGCCCCAGCTAAATGCCTAAACATAATGTCATGTTAAAGAGACAAAGAGAGAATGACACAACATGCATGAAGAACCTCACTCACAGGACATGTCTTAACCCATATCATCCAATAATAAATGCCCCTTCTCTTCTTCTCATGTACTGTCATGTGTTGCTGTCACTGGGCCTTTGACCTTTGACCCCAGGCAGGCATAGACAACAATACACTAATGACAAAAATGACAGTGTTCCATCAGTTACAGCTGTGTGTGAAAGGGTCACTCCAGTGTGCATGTGGGTATATGTGTGCTGCGTACATATATATGCATAACGCATGTGTGTACTTCTGATTGTGAAACAGCATGATTTCTTTAAAGCCTATTGTAACAAGTTATATAATTAATTGCATTCAGCTGCAAACAAACAAAGATCAGCGAAAAGTGTTTTGGGGTTCCAATGACCCCCCCCCCCCCCCCCCCACTCCGATTTTTTTATCCAATTTTTATCCCCCATTAGTGCTAATTTCTTATTTATTTATCCTGGTTGCTGCTCCACCCTCTGCCGATCTGGGGAGAGCCGAAACTGGCTCCATGCTTCCTCCGAGACATGGGCAGTTAGCCAGCCGCTTCTTTTCACCTGACAGGGGAAGCTTCACCGGTAGGACATAGCACGTGGGAGGATCACACTATTCCAACGAGTTCATCTCCCTCCGAACAGGCGCCCTTAACGACCAGAGGAGGCACCACTTCAGCGACCAGGATATTGCATGTTTTGGTGAGGGGTTCCTATACTGTATGAAGGAAACCCCCAGGGGGCACGGGGAGAACATGCAAACTCCACACAGAAATGCCCTTTTGACGACCCCACCCGGGCGGTGGGCACTCGAGGATATGCGGACGGGCGGGCACGCACTCCTTCAGCGCTCACAGCGTCCCACGTGGGAATCGAAACGAGGACCTTCTAGCTGTGAGGCCGGGGTTCCGATGATTTTACTTGTTTCCAAAGCACTGTCACGCAAACGGATGACAATATTCAAATAAGCAAAACACGACCACTCTTGTTTTCAAGCAAATCCAGCTTGATGCAAGGAAAGTTGTTGAAAGTTACATGGGAAACAGGTGAAATGAATGGCCCAGTACTTGTACTTTTTTGTAAATGTTTTGCTTACTTGCAGGTTTTGGTGATCCATTTATAAAGCTGCATTTGCTGTAAGTCACTCTGGGTAACAGCTTGATCTGCTGGATGATACAATATGAATATAAATGTGAAATTAACTCCCTCCACTAGCAGATGTTTTTGCTTGTTTTAGGAAAAACAAACGTTTACGACTGACTGTGAAATGAAATGACTTGCACCTTGCGTGACCTCACCATCCGGAGGGGATGCTACTCTATATTCACTACCAGCTCAGCTCACTCACTGGAAGGAATCAGCAGAAGATGACACAGAAGATGTGAGAACGGCGAACGGGCCGCTGGGTACAGCAACCACCACCCAAAGAGTACAGACTCACTCTTTCTCTCTAACTCTCCCTCTCTTCTTGAAACTTTGATCCCTACACTACTATTAAATTATGCAAAATATATGCAATATATATAGCCTACATTTGCAATTATTATGCAAAGAAAATCAATTATACACTTCCAAGATCTACTTTACCCATGTACGTTTCCTGTACCCTACCCCAGTGGTTCTCAACATGGCGTCCCACCACTGGTCCTTGAGGCGGTCTCAGGGGGTCCCAGCAAATTGATGGAGTGTTATACTTCAGCATTCCCTTTACAAGAAGTTAGAGAATGTAGCAGAAACTATGGTGAAAATAGTTGACCATACAGTACTTTTGCTTTTACCATAAACCTACAACAGATCGTCATGGAATTCTGGAAAAAATATTCTCAAATTTAGTTCTGAGTAGGGCTGCAACAACTAATCGATCAAATCGATAAAAATCGATTATTAAATTTGCAACGAATTTCATTATCGACTCATTGGGTCGCGATTAGTTGGGCAGCAGAGCAGTCTGTTTTGTTTGCAAAACAGCTGACCACAGCTCAGTTTCTGCAGCCCAGAGCTGGCTACGCTGTCGCGGAGCATACTACGTCACTCGCTTTCTCCTCTGTTATGAGCGGCGCTCGCGCCAAGGGACCCCTCGCCCCAAATCATAAAAAGTATGGGAGCACTTCACGTTAACTAAAACTCAAAAGACTGTTACGTGCAAAATGTGCAAAATTGATCTTGTATGACACAGTTACCAATGCATGAACACCTGAAACGAAAACACGTTGGATCCATGAATGATGCCAGGTGAAGGGAGCTCAGCTGGGTAAATTAATTTAGTGTTATGCTACTAGTACTACAAACTCGATAGGGAAACTAATGTTACATTATTAGACCCATGTGCGTTGCGTTTTGAAGTGTGGAAATATTCGTCTCACAGCAGAGATAGTTTGTTTCGTTTATCTAACGTTAATATATAGTTAATAGCCGGTGTTTGCTCGCCACCCAGGTTGACAAGCATGGCTTGTGTTTACATTAGCCGACTAGCTAGTTAGTTACGTTAGCTGGCTAACATTAGTGTTAGAGCCGAGGTGGTATGTTAGTCGAGCAAGGCTAGAAAAAGAGACACATTTTTATTCAGTTGCATTTTAGGTCCACATATCTTTCAATCTGTTCTCATGTCTATGATTAGGTATCTTGTCCCTATTGTTGATGGCGTGGAAATGCATTTCTTTGTGTGTGTGTGTGTGTGTGTGTGTGTGTGTGTGTGTGTGTGTGTGTGTGTGTGTGTGTGTGTGTGTGTGTGTGTGTGCGTATATGAGAGGAGAAAGTGTTACTGCAGAAACAATCTACCTTCATATAGTCTGTGGCTTGTTTAAATTGGTAGCCTATTAAGTAGTAAATCCTGCTAACACTTAGATAGTGATTTACCTTTAATTTTATTATTATTTATAATTTTTCATTATTGTTTAGACAGCTCTGAGGCCTGTACCACGAAGCCAGATTAGTGGCTTAGCGAGGTAACTCTAGGTTTGCGACTCCAACATTCACTTTGGAAACAGGCGAGTTAAATTCACAGTTGAAGACTTGTACTCACTTTGCGCTGAAAACAGGAAAGAACGTGAAGTTTCTTTGTCTTAAAAAGTGTTCACAACACAGCCGACTTCTCACGCGCTGGGGAACCCCCGGCGACATTAAACAATCTAACCCAGTTCAGAGAAGCAGTGGAGCGGAGGAGGGGGAGGAGGGGGAGTGGAGGCTTTCCTGAACTGAACTGGGCGCGCTTGTTTAATGCCGCGGCGCGTCCCCTGCGCGTCACGGTAAGTGGACTTGGCCTTTTTTATTATTAAAACGGCACAATTTTAATTCGAACAGATAATTAATTACGATGATCCGATGTAGAAGGCTCAGAGGTCAATGGGGGGTCGGCCCATCACGATGGTTGATGCCATCGTCCATCGTGCCAACCCTAATCACCATAGCAACTTATGCTCTACAGCTAACCTGCTTTGTAGCAGGTGAAGTTCAGAGGATAAGATCAAAACCCATGAAAGACCCATCTTCTTACCAATCAGCTCTCTGGAAACAGCGAGTTGCCATTCATATGGTCCCCATATGAAAAATACATTGCATTCAAATTCAAAAGAAAAAAGAAAAAATTCCATATGGCTCCTGTTGAATTAATCGAGGACTGAAGTCTTGCACTTGTTGCAGGCTACATTTAAATTAAGCCCTACTTACTAGGGGTGTCAAAAATAATCGATTATAAGATGCATCGCGATGCGGACGTGCACGATTCTGCATCGATTAACAAATATCAAAAATCGATTATTAAAAAAAAAAAAAAAATATCAAATAAAATAGAATGTAAGTACATGCAGTTGTTTATTTTAATTATGGATCATAATACAATGCAATTCCAAATGCACTTTTATTTTAAAGGTAGCCACACAGTGAGAAATTAGAAAGTGAGAAAAAATAAATCATGTATTGCGGAAAAAGTGATGCATCGATTTAAGATGCATCGCGATGCATCGTGATGCATCGTTTAATCGAATCGAATCGAATCGTTGACAGATGAATCGTAATCGAATCGAATCGTGAGGCCAGTGAAGATTCACAGCCCTACTACTTACCACTTTGGAATATGTTTTTATATATTCATTTTTGTGCTCTCAAGTAGGCTAGATACGTTTGACCCCGCCGATCGATTGCAGCTGAACGGTGAGTGGAGAAATATCACTAAACCGGTGTAAAAAGGTTACATAAACATCTCCAAAGCGCACAGTGCTGTGTGCGCAATGGAGCTGAGGCTGAGGCTGGTTTGGACATGGTCATACATGCCAGAATAGCCTACTACATCTAAGCAATTTAATATGGGATCGCCTGCACACAGATGATTCATATCTAGGCTACTCCTGCATTTTGCAGCTGGCCTGTATTTTTGCATACAGGCCTTTTGGATAATGTATGTGATTGAACTTCATATTTCCAGCATAGTCCTTGTATGAAATATGGAGATATGCGACTCTGCTGCCAATAGCCTATATGTGACCACAAAATAGGCAATTTTTTATAAATGAAATCTCTGCCCGGCGCCCGCACATACCGTGTCGATTCGTTTCAGCAACCTTTTTTAACTCATTGAGTGCCAGCCACTTTTGGAGAACGGACGCTCCCAGTGCCAGAGTTTCAGAGCGTTTTCAGTGATTTCTCGAGGCCCACAGAATATTGTGTGATATTACTATGTAAACACTGAACACGCACAAAGAACGATGAGACTCTATTCTATCATCTGCAAAAAAAAGTTTATTGATCCCATTTTCCGTTCTTTAGTTATGAGCCGGAGAAGATAGCTTGATTCATCCAAATACAGCAATTTTT
This sequence comes from Poromitra crassiceps, assembly GCF_964638095.1. Lineage (NCBI taxonomy): Eukaryota > Metazoa > Chordata > Actinopteri > Beryciformes > Melamphaidae > Poromitra > Poromitra crassiceps. The sequence continues at coordinate 98,910 of NW_028152041.1, forward strand.
TTCTAGAAGCTGAGATAATTGGCCTTTTGTGAAATTAATCATTTCAAGCACATCACTGACTCTGAAGCTAATCTTTTCTAATGTAGTCACACCTCAAAAATAATTTCCTTCAATAAAACAGTTTAGGCCAGGGAATTTTGTTTGGCAGAATAATATTTTTAGCTACAACCAGCAGCGCTGGCCCCTGCGTGCGCTGCTGGTTGCAGCTTCTTGCTGGTTTTGATTTGCTGCTGGTGGGTATCGGATATTCTGGCTTGCGTTTGTCAATCCTGTCCTGCTGCCTGGGTCTGTCTGGGTGTTGCGTGCTGCTCTGCGTGCCCCCCCCCCCCCCCCCCCGCGCCCCGCCCCGCCTCGCCTCAACTGCACACTCCTCCTCCTGTCTGTGGTGGCTCTCTGCTGAGTTTGCTGTGCGCACAGTGAAGGGTGCGGAACAGCCAGGCTTTTTTACAGCGTTCCGCGTGTGTTTGTCACCGGCAACGATGCTTCCAGTTGAGAATAATAACAACTCCACGGTGTGGATGTGCAGATGTGCTGTCGCAACCGACACGGAGCGGCTCAATTGTGGGAGCAGATTGGCTGCTGCAGGCACAGCTGCAGTAACGTGCTTCAGCATATCGATGCATACGGATGCGATGCGATTTCCGTTTCCATAACGACTTCTTCTTTGTTTTTTCCTTGCCTTTCTGTTATGTGGAGAGCACTGTCGCCACCTAAGGGTTCTGTAAAATAGGTTATAGACCTCCAATAGCTACAATAGTTGTACCAGAGATGTATCAGGGATTGATCCACGTCCCACCGTCAAAAAACGCAATTGACGACAACCGTCGTCATTGGCACTCTACGTCAGTATTTGAATTGACGACAGCTGTCGTCATTGGCATTCAATGAGTTAATGGTATTATAATTTTTTTTTTTTTTTGATAGCCTATTAGCTTAATAGGCTATCAATAAAAAAATTATAATATTAGCCTATAGGAATTATTCCATCAGTGCGACCAAACACATCATGAGATCATTATTATTCATTGAGCCTAAATCACACATGGGCAATACGGCCCGCGGGCGCCCCCTGGGTGGCCCGCGATGGAATTGCAAAAAAAAAAAAATTACAGTGCACCTGAACGCAACATGCAAGATACCCGCTGAATAAGTGTCCAAATGTTCATGTCATTCTGGCCAATACTCTTCTGTTATAGCATTTCAGTCTGGAATATGGAATATCTTTCAATAATATTTATGACTAAAAGGCTAAAAGTAATCTCATGTGTAAGAAATGACTGTTCTACATTGACGTAGAAATTTAAATAATTAACTTGTTGGTTTTGGATTTATTTAGCTTCAAGAGTGCATTTTTGTTCTTGTGTGACCCTCAACACAGGCTTTGAGAATCCCGGGCCACTTACTGATACTTATGCTTAAATTAACCCACTCATATTCTGGTTTATTTCAAGAAAAACATTTCGGCTAGTGGAAATTCTAATTGGCTGGTAACTTTAAAATCTAGCAGCCATATTGGCAGGTGGTGAAAAAAGTTAATTTCAAGCCCTGCAGGGAGAGCAGGTGGTCACATAGGAGTGAGTGAGAAAAGGATCAAATATTGAATAATGACATCACAACTGTTAATTTAAAATGAGTTATTCCTCTAAACCTGGCTTAAAATGCCCCAAATCTTTCGCGCTGGCGCCGTTCAGCCCTCAGCAAAATCTGGTAGCGAGGACAATTTTTTGTGGCCCTCTCTATCATCAAAGTTGCCAATCCATGGGTTACGGCATGACAATATTTGTTCGGCCCCGGCAACAATCTGGCTTTCTCATGTGTCCCCCCATGAAAAATAGTTGCCCACCCCGCCCTAAATGGACTTAGACTGAGATAGATTACACATTACTTCCACTCGCAAAAAAGACATGCAGGTTTTATTGAGTTTATTGAGAGGGTGAATTGAGCTGCTGTAGGATACGTGGAGGCAGAAACCGCTCTTCAAAGAAATGACTGATGTGAATAAAAGCGGTAACTTTAGACAGTCATTCGGGAACAGACTAATAATATCCAACGCGGATTTTGATTCTGACTAGTAAAGCTTCACGATTTGCGCTTTGAATGAATGAGGAAATAAATGAGCTGTAAAACCTAGAGCAGTCCATATTGCATTGTGATTGGCTAGCTGTTAAAACCACACCTCTTTTGCAGGCACGAGCTCCTGTGCACGCTCTCAACTTGATTAGAAAAACCTGGATCCACTTAACGAGTTGAGAACTACATTCGTGGTATGAGTTAACTAGAATCCAGATAGATGGCAATTATCTGGTTAAGCCAAACCAGATCAAGGGACAGATCTTATCCAACATTCGTGGTGTAGCCCACTGGTCCAGTCAAGCAGCACCTTTGTGGACTAATATTGTCAATTGTCAAATTTTGTTTTTGAATAAAATTGTTGAAATAAAATCCATGCATTTGTTTTCATCCAATTAATCGATTAATCAAAGAAATAATCGACAGATTAATCGATTATCAAAATAATTGTTAGTTGCAGCCCTAGTCCCGAGAGACAAAAACTCATAAAAAACGGGTCCGTGGCCCTAATGTGGACTAAACTAGGGGTCCTTGATATGAAAAGGTTTGAAAATCACTGCCCTAACCCATGAAAACGGTCGAGTTCAGGTATAAGCTCTCGCAGCACCCTCGGGTGATCGTGATCCCAGCCCCTCTGAATCACAAAAAAAGACTCAAAAGTGACTCATGGTCCTGTGAGTTGCGTGGTCTTTGGCGAACCCTCCACCCACTCCCCATGAAACTCAGTTCATTAACCCTCCACCCACTCCCCATGAAACCCAGTTCATTAATATGCGTCTCTTCTTAGAGATGTTGTCAGGGCTGCTTCTCCGTTCTGACAGCTTTACAGACTCAAGGTCACTGAGGATCACCGGATAACGAGCACCACCCCATCAAAACAACACTGAGCACATGCACAGCCACTTTTTGTCTGGGGAGGAAAGCAAGAAAACAAGGATCTTCTACCGCTGTCTCGCGCCCAGTAATTTTCCTTCAGGGCACCCGTGGGAGCCATACATTTTGGCATATGGCAAGCTGAGTCTGACTTTTATGAGGTGAATTGTTTTGGGATTCTGTGAGAAGAGAATGAGTGAAATTTTTAAATGTCTGTGGCCAGAGAGAGAGAGTAGAAGAAAGAGAGGGAGAGAGAGAAAGAGATGTTTTGATCCTACAGCTTTGCTGTTGTGACATGAAAAATGGTTCAAAGATATTGTGAGAGTGGGGACTGAAGACTTTGCTGTTGGTGTGAGTTTCTTGGACATTCTCAGAGTGATCCTGCCTCTTGCATGCACGCGCACGTGCACACACACGCGCGCACGCACACACACACACACACACACACACACACACACACACACGGTTAAGCTCAGGTCAGGGCTGCTGCAATGACACAAATGTCTCTTCATTACTGAGACTGCAGCTGAAGAATTTAATTCCAAGATTATACCATTAAATTGTATCAATAGTTCAAGTCTCTATAGTACATGAGTCCAATCTTAACATTTTTTATATATTGGACAAGCAAAAGTCCTAACTTGAGAGATACGAATTTTCCCAAATTATTTTCTTTTCTTGGAGATAGTAATTTTCTGAGAGTAGGTGTCACTTCATTTCTCCTCAACTACGTATTATTTCAAGGCTTTAGACTTTGGCTTTAGCAATTTATAGCAGTGTGAAAAGCAGACAGGCTTGAATGCACTGCCCCCTGCTGGACCTTCAAACAGAGGCCAAACCATTTGTCTGAGATGAACTGGTTGAAAGGACCTCATCAACTTAGAAATATCTTAATTACTCACACTTTCTCTTATTAGCTCATTCTCAATGTACCTTTAAAGAAAAATAAGTACCTTTTAGTACTTTTAGTACGTTTTATTTATTTATTTCCTTTGCATGTTGAGACATCTACAACATATGGTGGAGAGAGAGAGAGAGAGAGAGAGAGAGAGAGAGAGAGAGAGAGAGAGAGAGAGAGAGAGAGAGAGAGAGAGAGAGAGAGAGACAGAGAGAGAGAGAGAGAGAGAGAGAGAGAGGTGCAGGCCTTTCTCATGGCAGTGAGTCATTTTGAGCTTATGTTGCACTTGGGGTGGGAAACTCTACTGGGAAAAGCAAGTACACCCCAGTTGGTATTATGTCACAGATCTCCACGGAAAAACATACATGTATTAGGAAGGAATTGATCCAAGGGATATATTTAGTTTAGTTTAGTTTATGAGTTTATTTGACAGGGAGCATACAATAGACATTAATCCTCACTCATAGGGGAAGAGATGTATTGTAACAGATTTAGCCATAGGCTAATTTCTATCTGGAGTCCCTGGGCAGGTGGATTCAGAAGCCATTCAGAGTTAAGAAAACACAATAAAATACATAAAGTGAAAACATGCAATATCTATATCATAGGTTAGTACAAGAGATCACAAGATAAAATAATATGGACAATAAAGTAAAAGAAATGTAAAAAAAAAAAAAAAAACACATCCAGAACCAGACAGCAGCAGGCAACAGACATCCGAGTATAGAATACATACATGCATACATCTATACAGATGCCAAAAATAAAACACCACACACACACACACACACACACACACACACACACACACACACACACACACACACACACACGCACACACACAGTACCACCATGTGGTTACGATTTCGATTCCAGACGGACAAGCCCGTCTTTTATTGTCACACGAACACTTCAACACATGCATGCGGCCACAACACACACTCGTGCTGACGGTGGCCGGTGAAATTTGTCCTCTGCATTTGACCCATCCAGGCTTCCAATGAACTCTGACCAACTCTGACTGTCTCACACTCATTGCTCACGAACTCTGTACAACATTCTGGACTCACTGTTTACATGCACTACTGAACAGTCACTAACTCTGATGCCTTTATAGAATAATGTATTTATTTATTGTATGTATTTATTATTTGGGCCGATGCACTTTACCTTGGTGTTTCACTGTACGTCTCAGGGAGATGCTTGTCTATATCTCGTTGTTGGAGCAATTTAACAATGACAATAAATATACTTGAACTTGAACTTGTCCTTTCATCCAGGGGGCAGGCCAGGAGCAGTGGTCGCTTTTTCTTTCCAGCGCCCGGGGACCAACTTTGGATGTTGTCGTCACTGGTCGGATGACGATCTTCTGCATGTTTTTAGTGGGGGGTTATGTATGGAGGAACCCCCTGGGGAGCACGGGGAGAACATGCAAACTCCACACAGAAAGGCCCTTTCGACGAGATAGCCCACCTGGGCAGTAGGCACTGAAGATATGGGGGGTCACAACTCCAGCGCCCACAGCGTCCCAGGCGAGAATCGAACTCAGGACCTTCTAGCTGTGAGGCGACAGCGCTACCGACTGCGCCACCGTACCCCCTAACCGTGGGTTAGTGCTGGCAACACTGGTTGCTCAGGAACCACTTCTTCGCTTCATGGGAGAAACTATTGTAGGTTGTAACGTTTTTTATATTACTGGGTAACTTATTCCACTCCTTTATTGCTTTAAAGGAGAAAGCAGTCTGGGCGAATACAGACTTTCTCAGAGGAACGTTACAGTCCCCTCTCGATGCAGACCTTAGTGCTCTAGTTCTTATCTCAGAGCAGTGAATGTCATATATTTGGTTCACCTGTAATACCCAGGCCTCTGTCTCGAAATGCCCTGATTAACTTCACCTGTGAGACTCTCCCTCTCCTGGTAATCAGCAGTGATCATGGGCACCTGGTTAGAGACTATATAAATGTGTGTGAGTCTCAAGGCCCACACGCACAGGGAGCGTCAGATCTCAGCGTTTGGAAGCCCACCCATTGTTTTAAATGGCCGAACACGCACCAAGAGCGTTTTGACGCGCGTCAAACTGCCTTGACGCCCGTACACCGAAGCCGTTTTGATTTTCGAGCGTCAAATGAGGTTCCAGCAGCGACCAAAGCCTCTGAGCTCCCCCCTCCCTCTCTGCCCACTTCCATCCCCGTCTCTGTCTCGATAAGTAGTGCTCCTCAAACTCTCACGGCAGTTTAGCAGGCATTAATACGCTACACTAGCAAGACTACAACGTGAGAATAAGGTTCTAAACACATCGGCTAGCAAAACATAGCCTATCCCTGGATGTCATGATGAGATTTTGAGTTTGAGAAGTTTGGACAGAATTGCATAATTTCCCCCCGCAGCGCTGCCTTTTTTCTCTCCCCCTCTGCACGGCAGACCGACAGACAGGTAGGATGATTCAACAGCCTCTATCTCAAGCTTGCCCAGAATGACGTGCCGAACAAAAGGCTATATTTCCTGCTGCAAAGTCGATCTCTGAGAAGAATACTAGAGGAATAAATGCATTCGAAACATTGATACAGAGGAGAGAATTGTAGCCTATTTTGTACCCTACCTTTCCTCTGCAGTAGGCAGCAGCACTGTGCTCCAAACCGCGCGGGAGCTTCTCCCCATGTTTAGAAAGTGATTAAGTGGTTTATTGAGTCATGTCTAGCAGGGTAACTGCGGCGGATAGTCGGAGACCTGATTCTACGGTTATAATCCGCAGTTCATGTTTAGAAGAGGTTTATGACAGGGGCTCAAAATTACGGTATAACAACTTTTTTTTAATCGGTCAATTGTGCCTGATTACATATAAATGAGTGGCCTTTTCCCCCAAATAGTGATGGTTCTGTCATTCTGTGGTGTATACATAGGGGCGCTATAGGGGCAGAAATTGACGAGCATCAAGATTCGCTCCCTGTGCGTGTGGGCCTTCAGGCTCACTGCTGATCATAACATTCTGTGCTGCTGTGTTCCTGCTCAAGACTCTGGTGTTCAAGACTCTGGTATTGTACAAGTTTCTTACAGACTATTCCTGGTTTTAAGAAACTTGTTAGTTTAGTTTGTTGGCCGTCCAAAACCGTTTAGGCCAGGCTCTGTTCTTTTTGTTGTTTGGTTTTTTGTTAACCCTTCAGTATCATTAAAGACTTAAAAACTGCTTCTACCTCTGTCATCTCTGCTTTTGGGTCCACACTCACACTCACAGCATTACAGTATGATCAGCCAAAATATGGACCCAGCAGAACTTGACAGAGTGCACTCCGCCATTCAACACCAGGGCGGGACCATGTCTGGTGGGTTGGAAATAATGTTGAAGTTTGCCCACTTTGCCCGGCAAGCAGCATTTTCAGCTGGTAAACAACCTCCTTCTCTCCAGTCTGACATTACCCGCCTCACCGTCGCCTACCAGCAGCTGCAACCTGCACCGATGTTGCCCGTGGTGAAGCCGGCTTTGGCCCCCTGCCTGACTTCCCCGAGGTCCAAATCCAAGCCCCAGCGTCAGCGGCGCCACAAGGGTAAGCCCTCACTGCCCAGTGCCATAGAGCCCTCACTGCCCAGTGCTACAGAGCCCTCACTGCCCAGTGCTACAGAGCCCTCACTGCACAGTGCCACAGAGCCCTCACTGCCCAGTGCCATAGAGCCCTCACTGCCCAGTGCTACAGAGCCCTCACTGCCCAGTGCTACAGAGCCCTCACTGCACAGTGCCACAGAGCCCTCACTGCCCAGTGCTACAGAGCCCTCACTGCCCAGTGCTACAGAGCCCTCACTGCCCAGTGCCACAGACCCCTCACTGCCCAGTGCCACAGACCCCTCACTGCCCAGTGCTACAGAGCCCTCACTGCCCAGTGCCACAGACCCCTCACTGCCCAGTGCCACAGACCCCTCACTGCCCAGTGCTACAGAGCCCTCACTGCACAGTACCACAGAGCCCTCACTGCCCAGTGCCACAGAGCCCTCACTGCCCAGTGCCACAGACCCCTCACTGCCCAGTGCTACAGAGCCCTCACTGCACAGTACCACAGAGCCCTCACTGCCCAGTGCCACAGAGCCCTCACTGCCCAGTGCTACAGAGCCCTCACTGCACAGTGCTACAGAGCCCTCACTGCACAGTGCTACAGAGCCCTCACTGCACAGTACCACAGAGCCCTCACTGCCCCGTACTACGGAGCCTCCAGTCTCTGTTCCCTGTGGTCTCCTGGTCCTGGTGCGGCCTGTTCCTGGGCTGCGGGAGCCACCGGTTCCGGCGCCCCGCAAGCTTAATGTTCCTGTGGTGCAGGGGCCACCGGTTCAGACACCCCGCAAACTTCCTGTTCCTGTGTTGCGGGAGCCACCGGTTCCGGCCCCCGCAGACTTCCTGTTCCCGTGCTGCAGGGACCACCGGTTCCGGCGCCCCACAAGCTTCCTCTGTTGTGGGAGCCACCGGTTCCTTCACCCCGCAAGCTTCCTGTTCCTGTGCTACGGGAGCCACCAGTTCCTGCGCCCCGCAAGCTTCCTGTTCCTGTGCTGCGGGAGCCACCGGTTCCTGCGCCCCGCAGACTTCCTGTTCCTGTGCTGCGGGAGCCACTGGTTCCCACATCCCGTAGACTTCCTGTTCCTGTGCTGCAGGGGCCACCGGTTCTGGCACCCTGCAAGCTTCCTGTTCCTGTGGTGCGGGAACTTCCGGTTCCTGTGCTGTGGGTGCCACTGGTCCCGGCGTCTTGCAGGTACTCTGGTCTTTTGTCTCCCAACTCCAGTCCTGGCCTTCCACCTCCTGGCTCCGGTCCTGGCGTTCCGCCTCCTGGCTCCGGTCCTGGCGTTCCGCCTCCTGGATCCGGTCCTGGCGTTCCGCCTCCTGGCTCCGGTCCAGGCCTTCCGCCTCCTGGCTCCGGTCCAGGCCTTCCGCCTCCTGGCTCCGGTCCAGGCCTTCCGCCTCCTGGCTCCGGTCCAGGCCTTCCGCCTCCTGATTCCGGTCCTGGCGTTCCGCCTCCTGGCTCCGATCCAGGCCTTCCACCTCCTGGCTCTGGTCCTGGCCTTCCGCCTCCTGGCTCCGGTCCAGGCGTTCCGCCTCCTGGCTCCAGTCCTGGCGTTCCGTCTCCTGGCTCCGGTCCTGGTCTTCCTCCAGGGTCTGGTGGTTTTCCTGGCCGTCCCCCTGACCTTCTCTGTCTGCCTTGCAGTCCGCCTGGCCGTCCGCCAGACCAGCTCCGCCAGTTTGGCCAGCCCCCAGGTCGCCCACCTGAGGTAGCCGGCGCCGCCCATTCCTCTTTCTGGTTCCTGTGTCCCGCCTCCGGGTCCCCTTCTGCCCACCCTGCTCAGTGTTTCAGGGAACGTCTGGAAGCCGTTCCTAAGGAGGGGGCAGTGTAACACCCAGGCCACGGTGTGGCCTCTGTCTCAAAATGCCCTGATTAACTTCACCTGTGAGACTCTCCCTCTCCTGGTAATCAGCAGTGATCATGGGCACCTGGTTAGAGACTATATAAATGTGTGTGAGTCTCAGGCTCACCGCTGATCATAACATTCTGTGCTGCTGTGTTCCTGCTCAAGACTCTGGTGCTCAAGACTGGTATTGTACAAGTTTCGTACAGACTATTCCTGTGTTTTAAGAAACTTGTTAGTTTAGTTTGTTGGCCGTCCAACACCGTTTAGGCCAGGCTCTGTCTCTGTCATCTCTGCATTTGGGTCCACACTCACACTCACAGCGTTACATCACTATAGCTGTTTACTTCAAAATGTCCACTGTGGAAATCATGGAACTAATGGCAATGCTCCATATTACGTAATGTACTGTATGACCTTGTTCGACCTCACTGGTGAAGAGTACGAATTTCAACATCATTTTGTCATTTGTCTTTTTTTATACTTGAGAATGAGGGTTTTTGGAGCTTGCAGGTAGGTAGGTAGGTAGGTAGTTTTTATTTCTGTGTCATGCCATTTCTGGCCCATCCCACATGGGATTACAAGACACCAAATTATATATAAACATAATCATAACATAACATCCGGTTGTACAAACAAAATAAACAAATTATATAATATATACACATATGCATGAAATATACATACACATATACACACTTACTGTACATACATACACTTTTTTTTTCTTCTTTTTCTTTTTCTTTTTTCTTTTTTTTTTTTTTTCCTTGTCTTACATTGCCTTTTCCTGATAAAGAGCTTTTTTTCTCATGTCCCAAGCTTTTTCCAAATAACTATGTCTTGCAAGCAATCTCCAATAACAACCCCCCCATTCCCCCAGACACAAGCACACTGTACACACACTGTTTCTTCAATGTCACAATCAACAGCAGTGTTGGGCAAGTTACTTTCAAAATGTAATATACAGTACTCCATATTATTATTATAGTTACAAAATTACTGTTTGTAGAGTAACTCATTACTTAATTATAACACTACTTTTGCATTACTTTCACCAAAATAACTGCAGTAGCAGAATGACATCACCACCCCGGAACCATCCCGAAAAATAATTTATACCATCTTCAAATCAGTGTAAACTGTCCAAAATTCTAAAATGTTATCGTTTTCCTTTGCTATTGTCATCTATAGTGGTTATTTGCATAAAAACACAATTTGATTAGGAAATGATTGTATCTTTATTTAAATATGTGCTTTGATTTTTTTTTTAAGTAACTCAATTTGTAACTTGTGTTACTTGACAGAGTAACTGGTATAATATTACTGAGATCATATTGAGAGTTATATTACTGCTAAAAGTAATATATTACATGTTACTTTTGTAATGAGTTACCCCCAACACTGATCACCAGTGGTATTTCTGCTTAGGGACATGGTTATAGGCTGGTTGTCTGTTGTCTTTAACCGCCCTCTTGTCTCATGTGCATTGTTGTGTGCTGTTTGTCTCCAACTGTGGCGTTTGTTTTTAGGCTGTTTTCTTAGCCAGGTCTCTCGAAAAGGACACTCCTAATCTCAATGGCAATGAAGGTTAAATAAAATTCCCCTCCCTCCCTCCCTCCTTCCATCCCTGACTCCTTCCCCTCCGCACTAAAACAACCTGTAAACGTCTGATTTATTGTTATTGCAGCTGTTTTGAATCACAAAGTGGCAGGGGCAGAGGGAAGGCTGTGAGGAGGGAGGGACGCGGCCCGGGGCAAAGTGCTTTTTAACGGGAATGTTTGGTGCGTCGCTCTAACGCGTCTGTCGCACTGACCCCCGCTTCCTGTTGTCGTCTGGTAGGAAATCAAACTCCTGTCAAAGGTTCAAGATTGGTGTGAGCTTTGATAGGGATCACTTTAGTGGTTTGATGAAGAAACACATTGTTAAAAAGATAATTCCTATCCCCCCTGCTGCAAAAAATAAGCTCCCCTCATATTTTCAATTTCAGTCCACCTGTCTCCAACCTTCTCCCTCGTTCCTGCCTTGCTCTGCTTCTGTTGTCTGCCTCAGTCAAAAAATACCAGAAAGCTGAAACATTTTGGACAATTTATGATTGGTTTTGTCAGAAAATCAAGAGTATACTGAAGGCAAGACAAAAGCACATTGAAATTATTACGTATTCATGAGCGTTATGTGCATATAATCATGCATTTTTGTCAATGCCATCTTGCTGGAACCTTGGAATAAGACAAGTCAGATGGCACAGTGGTGTAGTTCAAAAGTCTACAGTGATAATTGTCCAGATGTTTCATAGTTTCCCCCTCCTTTCAACATGATACAGCCATACACAGCCTGCTGATTGACTGACTAATTCACTTAACAAAAACCTGCTGACAATATGTTTGCAATCAAAATGCAAAATCTCTTCAATATGCTTAATAACACTTCTCGGTTCACTGATGTTTCGGCTATCCGGGGAATTTGTATTTTGTTCGCTGATGTGAAAGTCCATCAGCCAAAAGCCATTAGTGTGTGTGTGTGCGTGTGTGTGTGGGTGTGAGTGAGAGTGTGTGAGAGAGACATACAATGCTTTTTTTCATGATGCCAAGCTAAAGCCATACTGAAGGAACTTAAGTGAAATTATGAGAACCACCAAAATGTGAGATACTGTATAAGCTTTCCATGACAACGGCAACATGAAAGCATCTATGACAAATATAACAATGCCACTCTGTAGTGAAAGATCTTCATTGGATTTCCGTAAGAATGGCATTTGCCCCAGCATCCACCTCCTTGCCCCAGCAGTGCCACTCACAGGAGGGCAGGAAGGAGGCGCTTCTTTCAGGCCAGATTTCAACAGTGGTAAAAGCACAAATTAATGAATCACCTCCGTTTATTTTTAAAATTCAGTGATCACATGACTTCGGCTTCCCGTTTCCATGTCATTGTTTCAGAGAAATAATATATTTCTTAAACGTTGTGCAGATTCATGGCTGTTCCACCATCTTGGACTGAGCCAGCTGAGCCATGTTGACTCTGTTGTTAATATAATACTTCTGGAGCTGACTAAGAAAACAATCTATTTCAGATGTGGAACAGGGCCTGGTTGGGATGTGAATGGGGAGGTTGATTAATTGTCTGATGAAAACACTGAAGAAAGTTATGTTGTTTTTGACATCTGCATTTTGGACATTACAGCCTTTAAATTGATTTCAACAGTCCAAGAGTTAAAAACATTTACTCCGCATTTATAGGATCGTGTAACCTTTCAATTCAAATGAGAGATGAAAATGAGAGCAGAGTGGTGAGGTTTTCTATAAGCAGAACACATGGTTAGTGAGCGTAACACTGTTGCACTGTGTCCCCTCGACCTGCTGTTTCCTGCTCTCCTCGCGCCCGGAGTTTCACACGCTAGATTCCCACCATCTCCTTTACTGGTTTCCCTCTCCTCCATGCTACGTTCCCACCATCTCCTTTACTGGTTTCTCTCTCCTCCATGCAACTGGCTCCTCTTGCCCGATCTACATACTGCCTCCTTATGCACCTAAATCCCTCTCACTTCCTCAGCTCTCTCCTCCGTCCATCACTCCTACCTTTACTATAGTGTATGTCTCCTTCCCTCCTCTCCTCTTCCTCCCGCCTTCCTTCCTTCCTTCCTCTTGCCTCCCTTCCTCAGGCGTTTCCCACCATGCATACTGCACACCTTCCACCCTCCATGACTTCACCCATCTCTCTCCCACTATATGTACCTTCCACTCTCCTCCTCACCCGTGAAATCCAAGTCCAGCCAGAGCAACCAGATGGCACCAGGCGGGACCCAAACATCTGCGGCGACACGCTCGACTCAAGACCAGCTCGGAAGGATATGCAGCTGTACAAACATGCTTGTGTGTAAAAATGTGAGCTATGCAGCCCAGCACAAGGGTCCTCGCTGGTCGCTATGAAAAATATATATATTATTAATAATCATAATAATAACAGAGTGAATACCTTAGCTGGGATACGTGACTGTGTGGCTGTGTTTGTGTGGCTGTGTGACAGTATGGCCTGGGAAAGGATGACAGTGCCCTTGGGATGAGATTATAGAGTTATACTGCATCGGAAAGATGCACGTCGTTCATACATACACACACACACACACACGCACACACACACGCACGCACACACACATTAGTGGCAGGGTTGGGTAGGTTACATTAAAAATGCATTCCATTACAGTTACTTTCTAACATAATCCCAACTCGGTGATATAGAAATTACTTTCAGACTACTTAGGCACATTTCAGGTATAAAGGTTATATTTCAGGTATAAAGGTCGAGCTAAATGACAAAGTTGAGGAAATGTAATTCAGGGGTGCTGCATACACACATTTTCATAGGTGCCACATTTGATAAAGGCTAGAATATTGCATGCTACACGTGCTCATTTCTAGCTTCTCGCAGTTGAGCATTCTGAGCAGCCTTGCGGCGCTCCGCGGCACACTGCGTGGAAACCCCTCCACCTTATAGTAGTGAGATGTAGAACATCATGCCACTATTTAAATAGCATTCTGAGTCTCTTGCTTTCTATTCACACTTGGTCCGTTTCACCCTCTCAATTGGATTCAGTCCAATGACTCAGCAATTTGTTTGTGCATAATGTGAACAGGCCAAGTGAACTCAGACCCATCTAAAGCAAATCAAACTCAGACCACCCTGGGAGGTGGTCTGAGTTGTGGGCCGTTTTGTGGTCTGCTTGATTGGTGCAATGTGAAAGCAAAGCGGCCCTCGGTCCGTTTGAGGAAGAAACCCACCCATTCATAGTTCTATCAAAGTTCTAACGGGGTTGTGGTGTGAAGAACAAGTGGTCTGAGATCTCATCAGTGCTTGACTGCATGTGGAGTCGACCAGAAAACAGAGCTGAAAAAGGACTCCGTTCAAATGCAGCTGGTTCACCTTTTGGTTGTTTTAAAAGGGTAAATGTGACTTCCCACAAGTAATCCTGTAATAAGATAAGCTAAGCTAACATACAGACAGTTGTATTTTAGAATACATAACTCTGTTGCAAGGATCTTTACTATTACTACTCAACGCATCTTGTATAATACTGTAGCTATGAGCTGACCCACACAGGTAAGAATCCAGTCAACACCAACACAAACATTCACACAGACGCAAACAATGACACAAACGCGTCGAGCCCAAAAACTCCCATCGGGTCAAACTCATAGTGCACACAAATTCCAGGATATAGCGCAACAAGGGACGGCATGTACAACAATGATTAAACTGAGGCTGAGCTTGGCTAAGCTCAGGCTAAACATAGGCTTAGTTACATGTAGACCGTAACATAGAAAACTATTGACATACGCCCTATCAAAATTCAATAAACGCCCCATCCGTCTTGTGAGCGTCCAGTCTTGAGTTTTAACTTTTGAGGACAAGTAGCTTCAGTGTTTGTGTGTGTTGAGTGGATTATAATAGCTTATCTCACAGGGAGCCATTGGCCTATTCTCTCTGGCTTCAGACTCCAAAACAACACTCAGGCCCACTTGAGAGTACTCCGGACTCTTGGATGAGCACTGCCTTTGGCACAAGAACCTGGCCGCCGTCCAAACACAATATTTGTCAGCCTTGTTTCAAACTTTTACTGTTTATTAGATTGTGCAGCCCGCGTCTTTCTCTCTCTCTCTCTCTTTTTAAATCGGCGATGGGGTTTCAGATTCAAACTCGAGATTCCAGCGCAAAGCCCTTTCATGTTTGTAATCACTCTACAATGTTCAAAGGGTAAGTGTTTTTAATCAGTCTGCGCAGCTGTAGAGACTGAAAAAAATCTATTAATTTTTCATTTGCGTCATATGGTTCAAATCATTTTGATTCAGTGCTGCTCATAGCTGGACTTGAAGACTTACGCCTTCGCATGACAGCCCAGCGAAGAGTAAAGATGTAAGTAATCTGGACTTCAGTGCAATTATAGACCACGCTGCAAAACAAGAGATAACATCTCAGCCAGTCAGTACATGTCGTTTTGAGTCTTACATTTAAATTTTTCTACCAAATCTGCCAGCTGGATGGGAGAATTTCAATCAATTCCACTGCAACTCAATTGATCTCAATCAGTTTCTAAAGTGATATTATCTTTAAAAATTTGGAGCAATCTAGCTTATTTTATGTTATTGCCACTTGCTTTTATCAAGAAAACTCTTGGGGCAAGTGAAACTGCATTGGCATGCGGAATTAGACTAGAGTATTAGCCTATTTCACATCCCACCCAATTCACCCATTGTGTGTCTAAAAGGCAGGAAGTAAAACAGATGCAACCAAGACATTAATTAAGGTTTCCAACTTCCAATCCATTTAGGTGTTCCAGTGCCAGGGCTCTAATTAGTATCTTGCACCTGTTTTACTTCCTGCCTTTTAGACTCAAGATGGGTGATTTGGTTGGGATGTGAAATAGGCGAATAAGTTAGACGACGAGGGGTTTTCAAAGTCTGAGACTATGGGCCTCTCCTCAGACAAGGCTTGGAAAAATGCCCCCCCCCCCATCCTATAGACCAAATCAGCGGGATGTTTACATTTACTTCCGGGTACCCCTGAGGTCCACACATTATAATGGCGGTGGACGGCACAAACTGACGTGTTGAAGACAAAAACAGACAAAGAAGACAAAAATGGTTCGTCCGTGTTGTGTTGTTGTTTAATATCATTCATAACAACACTTTCACTAACGACCAGACTAGCTAATTTACCTGTTGGACCAGACCAGAGTAGACTTGACGCTAAATTAAATTAACGTGGCGTCAGTAGCTCTGTTTGTAACGTTAACGTAACCTCGCGTCACCAGGCTCTTCTACGTTAATGAGTCTGCAAAACAGCGAGTTTGACAGACAAACAAACGTTATTAGCTAGCTAACACTACATAAAACAAACACAGAAGAAAGGCTAGATACGTTGGACAAGCATGTTTACCAACCGTTTAACCAATTAAATTGAAAGTAGTCGGCCGAAAACAACCAGAGGGTTTGACAGCATTTATTTGACAACACGCACATTTAAACCTGCCGCCTTCCCCAAGTGGTACCCGGAAGTAAATTTGTTTACATGGTGACGTCACGGTGATTTGGTCTATATAGACACTCTCACGTCAACAATTGAGCCAAGATAATCTGATGCTGTTTGACATACTTCAGAGTTCAGACTATAAGGACTATTATTAGGTTCTGACTCTTAGAAAGTGGGGAAACTGTCAAATTCCACAAAAGTACTGTATCTCTGAATTATCTCTTTAACCAAATCACACACATTTAGGCGACTCTATGTGATCTCCTCATCCTAACTAAATGGAATAACTAATGTCACATTGTTCACTTCCATTCACTGAGCCTCCCCTGAAACTGTTTGGAGCCCCACTGAGGAGGCCCTCCTCCCACTTTGAAAACCTCTGAGTTAGACTATATTAAAGCAGGCGAAGATCTGTTGAGAAGAAGTTAGGCATTTTTTGCTGTGCAACCTTGGTCATTTTTGCCTGAATCAAAAGTAAACTGTGCAAATGCTCTGAGCCTTTCCTCTGTAGAGAGAGCAGGCTTTCAAGTGGAAACCCCAGAGACATTTGGCTGGCGGAAGTAGTTGGCTCCTGTTCAATAGAATGCGCTCAAAAACATCACAGACAATGCAACGGCCCTTTAAAGTCAACACATTGGGTTGAGTATCGAAAAGCAGCATGCGAGTAGCGTTTAGCGCTGTCAGTTTCCTGCACCTGCAAGCTCAGCTGCATGGCAGAAGTCTGGACCTCCCATGATATCTAGGTCACAACACTGCACCAACCAAGTTCACCCCCCCCCCCCCAAATCTTTGTGTGTGTGTGTGTGTGTGTGTGTGTGTGTGTGTGTGTGTGTGTGTGTGCGCGCGCGTGTGCGTGTGTGTGTGTGCGCGTGCGCGCGTGTGTGAGCGTGCGTGCTCCTCGGAAGTCATGTTCTCTGTTTAAATAGACTTATTCATTTGACTGCTCTTTGAGCTGCATGAAACCACTTTCAACACGTCATCTCAAGAATCTCACGCAAATAATTTCAAGAGAAATTTCAGCAAAATGATTCACCTACTGTAGCCTATATATAGTATCTAGTCAGATGGCAAATTTTCTCTTGAAACGAAACCTTAGTGAACACTATTTTTCTCCCCCATGTTTTTTTTTAAAGCCTTCTTCGCTATATGTTAGTGGTCTCACTGGCATTGTCCCTAATGGATAAAACACTCCACAGGACCAGATTATTGTGTCTTTTCAGCAAAAAACATCAAACTGCTTTTGAAGATCAAAGCGGTGTGCGTGCCTTGGCTTCTGACTGTGCGCCCCGCACGTCTCATGCGTTTCGTGTTGTTCCAGGTCCTTCCTCTTCACTTTGTGCCTACACACTGTGGATGGCAGGCGGCCACGGCTCAGGTGCTCCATCATAAAGCAGCGGAAAGCCCTCTGTCCATTGTTTGAAAGCATTCCCGATGGCACACGGACCGCAGGCCTCGCAAATGTTCTGTGTAACGTTAATAGAAAACGAGTGGCGAGTTCTCCCTTGAATGACTTTCCAGCACATTAGCACCAGGAAGCCGTTCATTTGAATGTCAGCGGTGTATTAGCGCTGCTATATAGTGTTTTGACTGTAACTATCCCAGCATTTACTCTAAATATACACACGGCATTCTTCTTCTGCCGAGCGTATCTTTAAGGCATAGTTAAGTAATTACTGCGGATCTTAAAATAAACACATCCGGTGCACAGACCCGGTTCTGTTAACAGGACGACGGTTACTATGCCTTTCATGGTGCCGATCCAGCACTGTATAACACTTGAGTCCGTGCCCAGAGATGGTGCAGCGGTCGGGACCCCTGAGGTGCGTGAGCGCGCGCCAGTTTTCAGGTGGTTTCTTTCCTGCATCTCAGCTAGAACATACAGTACTCTTCATCATTCAAACTGTCTCAGTCAAAGAACTTTTCATTTCGTATTGTCCTGGTGGTGACTCTGGCATGCCTGCTATGTGCTCGCAATGGCTGGTTCAAATGCGGCTCATGTCACCCTCCTTGCACTTTAAGATGTCTTAAAAAAACATCTTAAAATAATCTTTGAATAAGATGAGCACAGATGACTACCCGATTATAATGAAAAACAGGACATATAGTCAGAAAAGGCCAATGGATGGGTAAAAACCAGTAGGCCTTACTTAGTATTGTAGTACTCAAGATCGGTCTTGAGACCGCATTTTGATGGTCTCGGTCTCGGTCTCGTCTCGGACTCACCCTCCCTCAGTCTTGGTCTTGACTTGGTCTCAGACAAGCCAGACTCTGGATTTTATTCCAAGACCAGTCAAGACCACATAGAGGCCCATTCTGAGCCAGGAAAACCCCTGTTTTCCATTGTGTGAAATTATTTTCTACTGCAGACCAACAGGTTTACATTTCAAATAAATGTTTGTTTCTACATAACCACTATAGAAGCTTCTGTTATTTAACCGCATACTCCCACATACTGCATCATCATACAGGTAATTACATAGATAGAGTACTGAATAATTTACCAATCAGTTTGGGGGAATCATAATTTAGCAGCACTAAGGTGTTTTTACACTTCATTCTGTCCACTGTGTTGACCCTTTCAGGTCAGTGATATGGAATTGCAGTGTTTCAGAGCCTTCTGTCACTGAGTATATGTGTCCGTGTCTGCGGGTGGGAAGCCGGATTGGTCGCTGCAATAGTGCCTCCTCTGGTCGGTCTGTTCATGGGGAGGGGAACTGGGGAGAATAGCATGATCCTGCCGCGCGCTACGTCCTGCTGGTGAAACTCCTCACTGTCAGGTGAAAAGAAGCGGCTGCTGCGCTAGTCTTCAACTACTGGATCTTAATGCATATTTACAAGATATTTTTATTTCCCATGCATTCTCCTAATCTGACAACGAAAAAAAGATTGACCCCCAGTTAATTAAAGAAAGTGTACCTAATTAAAGTGCAATTGCAGTTAGTTCTATCACGGGGTTGGTGGATACTCTGCATTGAGAAACAACATTTGAAGGCCTCATTGCTATCTGTTAAAAGCATTGCCTCCTCAGTCAGCGTCGTCTGTAAATTCATTGTCTTGGTATTCGGCCTGGCATCCACCACACACAGGCCGATCCCTCCAGCTTGGCACCAGTCAAAGGTATTAACATCCTGTCCTTTTTTCACAAGGAACGCTTGTTTTGGCATGATGTTGGCTGTAAGAACATATTAGAGGCTATAACACACTCAGTCATTGTACTATCTGCCCTCATTAATGACTGTCAAAACAAGGGAGGAGAGCTACACTGCCAGATGTACAGTCATATACTTGCCATCGCTTCTCAGCTTCCCTTGCTTGAAGCACCCAACAGAAGTAGACAAAGAGGAGTACTGTCACAAATAATATATTGGACACCACTGATCGGATTTTGATGAAACTTATGGAAATGATGTGTCTCATTACTCAGTTCTGGCATTTTTAAAAATTACACTGATTGCCCGAGGGGGGGATTGCGACAATGTTTGTTTCTGTGTGAATGTCACACATTATCTCAGATGCCACTGATCAGATTTTTCCCAAACCTAAGAGAATGATGTGACTCATTGTGGGGTGCCACAGCATTTACTTGTCTCTATGTCCCACACGAGATGTCAGACGCCACAGATGGCATTTTGATGACACTTAGTGGAATGATGAGTGCAAGTCGGCTCTCGAGTCCCCAGTGTTCGAGTCACCAGAGAAGAGTCCCCTTTACCTGAGTCCGAGTCTGGAGTTACTGAACATGAGCGTGAATCCACATGTATGGAACACACATGTCTGGCCTTGCAGGAAATGGATTGAATAATGTCACGGTAATAGGTATCAAGATCTTATGGCTAATTATTAGGGCCTATTAAAAAAAAGTCTATCAATTAACAGGTAAAGAGTCCTCGTCTCATATTCATGAATGCAAATTGACAGGCATGCTTTATCGCCTTTAGCAATGAGTTCAAAACAATACATTTGTTCAATTCAACACCATCTAAAACAAAAAGCAATCAACACTGTAACAGCTTGTACTGTGTTTAAAATCTTTATATAGATCATTACCCCCCCCCAGCATATTTTATTTTATTTCTTCTTTTTTAATTGTCTATTTGTTCGTACATGAATGCTGCATTGATACTAGGATACTAGGCGGCCGACTGTGGTCAGCCAACTTAGTCCGCTTTGCTGTCTTTCGTTTCTGGTCAGCTGATTCTTTTGATAACGTATGCTTCCCCTGAATCTGTACTGGCTTTGACCTGTTCCATTGGAAGAACATGGTTCTGTATGTGTGTTATTCATTTTTTCTTATTCATCACTGATCATCAGTCTCGTCACAATGCCTCCTTGTGTGTGTGTGTGTGTGTGTGTGTGTGTGTGTGTGTGTGTGTGCTCGTGCGCGTCCTTATGACATCACTTTTGACATCATCACTGATGACATCATCACTGATGACATCACTGATGACATCACATCATTAGCTAATTAGCCTAATTAAAAAATCTGGCTCCGTCAGGTCACCCGCACGGGTGCCCTTTACACACCCTGACGGTTTCAGCCCGATCGCACCTAAAACGGCATAGCTGTGGCCGAACACAACTTGAAACAAACAAACATTGCCCACATACTACATTTTATATAGATAGATAGAGATAGATAGATAGATAGATAGATAGATAGATAGATAGATAGATAGATAGATATTAGAGATGCGCGGGCCGCAGTTATAACCGCGCTGACCCCGCGGGCGGGCCAGATCATAAAAATAAACATTCTGATTAATAGCGGATGGGTTGCGGGCGGTTGAAACGATGTATCATTAATGAGGAAAAATAATATTAATTACGTTCTCTAGTCTATGAACGTATTTTAAGCTACGTTTTTAGTCAGGCACATTCTTAGTCCCCTATTGTAGATCCCCCCCAAAGGACCCACGGCGGTAAACACAACAACAGCCATGTGCTAGGTCGCAAGCAGAGCCATATAATAGAAGAGTTCCGACATCTCCATTCACTCCAATGGACCAGTTTTTTACTCTCAAGAGTTCCAGGAAGTAAGGTCCTGGATTAAGCAGCACTGTCGAGTTGCAGCAAAATAGACAGTTTGTGTTGTACTCTGAAAGGTTTTTTTCCCCCTTGAATCAAATTGTACATTATCAGCTTTATTTTAGCATGCAAAAGTAGCGCGAGACCCATTCCTGACTGTTCATTAGCTAATGAGTTTCGCAATTTGGTCCTCCGCTGACGCCACTCTCTCTCTAGAGGACACTAGTCGCAAGGCTACACTTTTCGTCCATATATGGTCAATGACGTCACCGTCAAAAAGGAATCTCCGCTGAAGACGTGTTTGAAGAGAAGACGCATTCGTATTTTCCCATACAATATGAGACAATCAAGTAAACTAAACTTAAAGCTATATAGCGTTAGCCGAGTAAGCTACATGAGGGCAAGTGGTGGACTGGATATAATACAGCATGGAAGTTTATTTGGAGTCTTGGACTGCAGCGATCACACCAACGGCAGCAGAAACCGTAAGTTCGCTCCATTTATAGCGTTTATAGCGTCGGGTGCATGGCGGGCGCAGATCTATAAATAGTATGAAATAATTTGCGCGGATTTATGGCGGGCGGACGGTTCATGCATACACGCGGATTAGGATGGTATAAAAGCTCATCCGCGCATCTCTAATAGATATACATGTATGTTTGGTGTCTACTGTACTTATAAAATGCCTTACTTGATATGTCATGTAAGATAATGTTTGCTAATAAAAGAAAGTCCTCGTCTCCAAGTCTTCCGCGTCTGAATGCATGAATGCTGAAGTCCTGAAAATGGAGTAGTACAACACTGGCTCTTACATTTTCAAAATGGCACTGATTGGCCTAAAGGGAGCAGCACAATGGTTAACGTCTGTACATCATGCATAATACATTGGATGGCAATGAATGGCTCCTCCTTTTCCTCTTTCCCTACTGCATACAATCAAGAAACATGCGGGAACATATTTTCCACTTATTGAATGTTGATGTGTTTTCTGAAGTACCTGTTCTTACTGAATTACCTTAATTGACTGGAGGGCCAGGGAGTGTAATTATTTCCTAGAAGTGGTGAAGTACCATTGATTAAAAGACAAGGAAATGTGACTAGACCTCCCAGGCATTTCCTCTCAGCACCTGCATTTGAAAACAGTTCTTTATCGGGTCAGGTTAATTTGACCCGACACCCCCCTCACATGTGGTGGAGGTCCCACCAGCTCCCCTAACTGCCTGTGACGGCGGAGGGGAGGGAGGGGAGGGGTGGAGCATGCCATTAGCTCGGGAGTGGGGCGGTAGGGGGCGTGGGGTTGGCCAACCACTGTTCCTGCTGGTAATACGTAGCCTATAGGTCCATAAATCATGCATGGGGCTGTAATTAAGTGTGGCTTGTCTTTAATTATTGTCCTTTGTTCTTTGATTGCAGATTTCAGTCCTACTTTTCTCTCAAAAGACACTTTTAGAGTGAAATTTTCCAACCGGAAAATGAATAACCCTTATATAATGATGAAATAAAGATCTTCAACTGCGATGTGCTCACATGTAATTATTTTGCTATTTTATCATTCAGTGCTCTCATTCCACGCCCTAAGACTGTAGCACCCTATATGGCAGATTAGAGCAACGATTAATCGAGTATTAGTCGATCGACAGAAAATTAATCAACAATTATTTTGATAATCAATTAGTAATTTTCAGCTTCTTAAAAATAATCGCTGGCCCTGGCTTCCGACTGCAAAGTTTACAAGCGATTCTAAATCCAATGTATGTGAAGCTCATTGTTTTAAGACATAAACTACCAGATAATATTGATTCAAGATACACCACATTTTTTGCAATTGATTCTCTCAGCTCTGTTTTCTATTGCCATTCTAATGAGCTGGTCCAGGGCCCAAACCCTTGGGAGATGTAGAATCAATGTTTAATGAGCTCAGATCAGGACCAGTGCTAAGAGCTGGAGGACTATTGGAGAGTTCCCCCTTATGAGCTGAATCAGGACCAGTGCTTAGAGCTGGAGGACTTGGAGAGTTCCTTATGAGCTGTATCAGGACCAGTGCTTATCGTGCGTTCCTTTATCGCAAAAGAACTGGGATGTGGAGGCTAAATGACGTCACATCCGTTTTGTTAGCATTCCATTTGCAGAAAAGTTGAGCTGGGAAGTTCACTGTTCACTGGTCAGATCCACTAGCTAGCCAGCCAGCGCTGGCTAGCTAGTACAATGCTAGCCATTGTTAGCAATAACAGTTGATAACAAGGCATTTCGTGGCATTTTGCGCATACAAACACTGCAGCCTCATGTCCACAAAGATAGAAGTAGGCCGTGCTGTGTGTACAGCTGATTTAATGAGACACAAACAAGACAGAAGTGCAAAATAGCATTTATACGATTATAACTACTGTTGTTGCGCGGATCAGCCATCTTGGATTTTTTACGTCGGGGCTGCTGAGGCTCCTACGAGTTTGGAATGGGAAATACCAGCTCTAGTGATGTCACGTCCCAGCTCATGAACTTTGAACCGGTAAGATTACCAGTTCCCAGTTATAAAGGCATGCACGATTAGAGCTGGAGGACTTGGAGAGTTCCTTATGAGCTGTATCAGGACCAGTGCTTAGAGCTGGAGGACTTGGAGAGTTCCTTATGAGCTGTATCAGGACCAGTGCTTAGAGCTGGAGCACTTGGAGAGTTCCTTATGAGCTGTATCAGGACCAGTGCTTAGAGCTGGAGGACTTGGAGAGTTCCTTATGAGCTGTATCAGGACCAGTGCTAAGAGCTGGAGGACTTGGAGAGTCCCTTATGTGACTGCAGGCCTTACCTGTTACCCCAAATGCTCCCTTCACCAACATCTGGATTGAATGGCAATAAAACAGAGTTTGTGTGACTGTTAAGCCTGTATTATCTTTGGCCAGGTCAGCTCCTATTAATCAGTAAATTGATTCAAAAATAAATAAATAAAAAACTGCCACATTGTTCAATTGCTTCGCTTGAGTGTGTTAACAGAGTTTTGTTTCTAGATGAGTCATACTACATTTAAAGAGTTTGTTTAAACAATATGACATTTTCTCTGGCAAAATGATCGCTAGCATTTAAGTAAAACTATTCATTATAACTCAAATCATTATTACCTATCATGAGGGGCTATGAAAAACAGGTGGCATATTTATTTCTAAAATAGATATATAGTATTTTGGAATAAACCCCTTCATTTCTACGCTGTAAAAGGAGACACAGTTCACCTAAATTCATACTAAATGATCTCCAAGTCTTTGTGCATCTGTCTCTCTGTAGTCTGACTGCCTGGAAACAGGCTGGGGGACTAAGCTCTGCCATTGGTGCCAACCATTTCAGTTGGCGGCGGAAGAAAATCCCTTTTCGCTCCCTGCAAGCTCTGCCATTGGCTCTGACCGGCTCTGACCATTTATGGATTTCCTTTCCGCTCCCTTCGTGTTGCTCGATGGTCGCTCTCAAATGCCTCTGCCGCTGTGACACAACAACAACAAGGCTAGCTCATTGCTACACGCTGAGAATGGCAAATTTCAACGAAGATTTGGATTGTGGAATAAAGCAGGCCTGCTTGGTACTTTCGGTGGATGGTTGGAAAGATAACCACGCCTTTTTTCCCCGCTAGCCCAGAGTGAAAGTAACACCAGCCAGACTCTCTCCTGAGCGCGGGTACAGTGCAAAATGGAGATAGTCTGGCAAGCGAGACTAGTCTCTCTGTTACGTACACAGAGTCTGAAATGGGTCAGGATATTATATGGTTCCTCCTGACTGGAAACTGACTGGAAGGAGACCCTTCCCTGGAGGCAACTCTCCGAGAGACGGCCGGCCGAGACGTATTTAAAGGACAGTCTGTGTTTGTACAAGTGTTTCACATAGGGCCTGTCCCCGACATATTTCTGAATGAGTGTATGTGACGGACCGTTTTCGGAATCGCCACTTTTTCCTCCCTCAGGGTTCCAGGCTCCGGTCAGATTCCAAGGTCTCTAGAAACGCCTGCCTCACTTCCCAGGAATTCCCCTCAGGCGCTGCTGTGCTACACCTGTTTCTTTGCAATACAGCTATAGGCTTACTGAAGGCAGTTAGTTGATGCTCTTATCCTCGCAAAGAGTGAGCAGGTAGGCATCAGGTTCAAGGAGGACAGGACAGGTCTGCTGATGGACACATATACAGGGATTCAGGTGAGTTCTCTTTGGTGCCATATTGGAGAGCCTACTTCAATATAGGCTACCATTTGCCAACAAAATTGCAAGGAGAGTATCTTTTGTCCGTTTCTCTGTTGCTTAGCAATGAAAACGTTTTGGATGAGAGATAACTCTCAGCATTTATTTATTTATTGATATTTTTTGTAGCATGGTCATGGTGTAGCATTTTTTATGCATGGTGGGAAAGTCTGGCATCTGGGACTTCCAAGTTGGCTGCTAAGCATTACATTCAGGTGCTATTTTGTCAAATCAAACCCGGAAAACATATGGAAGAAACATAAACAGTCACTTTAGCAAGGTGGATATTTGCTTAGTAATGAAGGTCTTCGACTTTCTGTGCAATTTGACTGGAGAGTAGACTTGCTAATTTCGCCACTGGTATTCACCTTATGTTCAGACGCGGGGGTGGGCCAAATTCTTCCGGGTCGTGTTAACACTTCCGGCGGTCACGGCGGGAAATATAAAAGAATGTCGAGGAAGAGAGTTGTTTTTGTAGCGGACAGTGCAGGGGGTAAAACAAAGAACGTAGCCTACTACTTTGAGCTTGGTACACAGCAAGCAAGCAGAGTATCCACTGTTAGCCAGGTCAGATAACGTTATGGTCGACAATGACGAGCACTTTCTTGTAAAACATACCTGGACTCCAACAAAGAAAGCTTCAGATGGTTTTCTCTCCTCCGAGCGCAGCTCGAGCCACTTACGTCTATAAGACCCGCAGACGTTAACGTAATTCCCTGGAATGCGAGAATTAACGAGCCAGTTACATGGCGTTGCATTCTTATACATTGTTGCCATTTGCTTTTATTTGGTATGTTGCATACAATTGGTTAAATTATTAGTTAATTGAGAGTTAGATGATATTGGAGCAGCCAGCCATTTTCTTTTTCTTTTTTTTTGCCGGAAGTCATCACACGACCACACAACTGGGTCAAATGGGCGTGGCTAAATAAGGTGAATACATCTGTACACATCTTGTCAATGTTGTGTTTCGATAATCTCAGCTTGCTAACTAGTTAACAGTTGTGTATATTTACTGCTACGCATATTTTTTTCTTCTTCTATTCATATTTAATTATCTATCTATTTATGCAGTATATTCTACTGTCTATTTGTATTTTGTGGCTGCTGTAACAGAGGGATTTCCCCTTGGGGATTAATAAAAAGACCTACCTACCTAACCACTAGCAAACACCTGTACTAGAAGTTAGTGTAGTAGTTTATGCTTTGCTAATTAGGCTGCTAGCTAGTTAGGCAAAGCAAACAACGACAATGACAACTGTTTCTTTAGTTTAACTGAGCTGATGCTTGTCAAGCTACATCTTGTAGTGCTTTGGAAGTTTACTTTGTCACAATAACCTAAATTTGGAAACATCTTCAGACTATTCACTTTTCTGAAACACACACACAACACACACACACACACACACACACACACACACACACACACACACACACACACACACAATTAAAATTAAAATCATGGTTGCTAGGAGATTTATCATGCAACCGCTCCTACCATAAGCCACCCACTCACACACACTGCGATAGCTAATTGATTGCAAAAGTTGTTTACATGTAAACTCCATTTTTGTAGGCCTATTCTGTTGTTTACTACTGTTGCTCCCTGTTCACATGTCTTTGGGTTTCACTTGTGGAAGAGAGAAGACAGCACGCAGCAGAGGGGAGAGAAAAGTGATGAGCAGTGGACTCCGCACCACATTGCAGATCTATACTAATTGATAGCATGTGTATGAGAGGTAACTTGATAGCGGGCTAGCTTATGAGCCAAACACAGGCCACCTGCTGTGGTTTTGGAGAGAGAGCAGCATATCTCCTGCCACAGAGTGAGAGGGTTCACATGAGGACACACTGGCAAGAGTCCACGAGTCAATCAATCAATCAATCAGTTGGTTCAGTCTAAAGTCCCAAATTGACGGGGTTTGGCCAGAGTTCGAGCGCTGCCTTCCCAGCGATAGAAAACACAGAGTACACTTCCAACATGCTATATAGTTATTTTCTGGGGGGAAAGGCCTTTTGGGAAAGTTATCGCTCAATAAAATATAGAGGATCTGTAAAAGTGTTTTGTCAACCAAAGATTTAAGTGCATTCCAACTCTCCTTTAAAAAGCACCATTATTTGTTTTAATTGTGTGCTGTCAACCATTTGGTAAGATGAGGTTTCACCTTTTAATTATATGTATATTTCATTTTGGAATATAACTCCTCAAATGCCAGAGGGTCAGTGCAGCCAAGTTGACCCATACATCACCATAATTATTTCATTAAGTGCCTCTGGCCTCGTCGTTAAATGTCTCTGGTTTGCTCTTTAGCCAAATATGATCTTATGAGCAAAATGAAATTACACTGGAGTATTTTATTTGTGCTCTATCTGGGCAGTTTTGTACACATCAACACGTAGCCCAGTGGGACATCGTGGGGGGGAGTTAGCTAAGCCCTCTGCCCTGTCTCTCAGACTCCCATGTTTTGCACTGAGAGGCTGAGCAGAGCGCGCTGCCAGCTACCACGCACACAACTGTTCCTGTCACTCCCAGGACGCAGCACGGTCAGAACGCAGCACAGGCAGGACGCACGCAGCACAGTCAGGACACAGCACGGTCACTGGCTTGGACAGTACACAGATAAGATAAAATACAGCCCAGCCACTTCCCCTTTTCCCACATTTATCAAAACGACGTCCAGCTACCTCATGTGAACCGTGCATACATCTTCCATGATGTCTGCCATAGGGCCTAACTTCTTCTTTTTTTAAGAGTTTCATGCCAAAATTAGATAGCCACCATAGAGTGCCTAAGTCACAATGCTTGTAAAAAAAAATATTTTGTCAAACCAAGCAAACATTGCACTCTGACTTTTTTTTTTTTTTAAGTTTTGGTCCGAGTGAAATGTTCTCTGGTCTCTCCTGATTATAAATACAGCTGAATCGCTTGGTTTGACGAAGTAAACCTACTTTCTATATGCATTTTATGGAAAAATAAATGCCCGGGTGGGTTTGTATGCCTAACCCGGAAGAGGGGATGACTTTGGAATACTCTCTTTGAAATACAGTATGTGACAGTAACTATTGTAAAATCATAGCAAAAAGTTAAAGCAATTTCTGAAACCTTTTGCATGGTAGGAAAATTTAGTTGACAAAATCCTAACAATTTTAGACATTGGATTCTCTCTATTTTAGAGATATCGAATGACGATCTTCCAAAATGGATATATAACACTTCGGAATGGGGCTCTTCATTTCCAAGTCACGGTGACCCTTTCCACCGCTGTCCATCATCTCTTGTGGTCTGGCAGAACACGGCTAGCTGGAGAGCACACAGACAAACTGCCAGATGCTTGTTATTCTATATATGTAGTGGATGGTCTACATTTCCCACCGCATAAGATTAGGTTCCAAAAATGTTTTACAACAGGAAAGAAAACAAATATGTCTTCGACAATGGTATTTGTTCCAGGCCCACTGCGCCTGTTAAAGTCTTATTGCTGCAGCTGAGCTTTATGAAAGCTTGCTAACATTTTCACAACACTTTCAGACAGACCCTGATGCTGCGTGCGTAGTGTCTCTCTTCTCTGGAATAACTTTTTCCCGTTCACACCGAGACAAATCTTACAATAAGAATTAAAATCCTATAATAAGAATGCAAAGTGTGTGTGTGTGCGCGCATGCGTGTGCGTGTTTGTGTGTGAGTGTGTGAGTGAGTGAGTGAGCAGAGATTGTGTTCGGCCACAGCTATGCCATTTGACGTGCGATCGGGCAGAATCTTTCGCGTAAAGAGCAGCCCTGCCGATGACTTAATGGGGCCCGAATTTTGAATTAGGTAATTAGGACTGACTAAATAGGCAAAAACGGCTAATAGCCAAAATTCCTCAACACAGGTTCAGGACCATGGAGAGCTGCCGAGTGGAGCAGCACACAGTTGTGCAGGGTTTGAATCAGCCAGTGAACTCTGGAGCGGCACACAGGTAAGCAGAGTTGTAATCAGCCATTGAAGTGCACTATGAAAACCCTCTGTTGGAGAGAGGGTGACCAAATGACCAGTCACATAGGGATCGGTATTCATTCTGCTAGTATGCTGAAATATCTGTCATGGTTGTAACTTTCAATGTGCACCTAGTGGTACACCTGACCATGAAGTAAATACTAAAAATACAGTTTTCCAGGAAAGTAATGTGTTTTTCATATAAAAAACACAAGAAAAAAAATCATTATTTTTTTGGCATGTATTATTAAACTAGGATCGATTCGTAGGCTTGCCCGCTGTGCGGCCTCGCCCGCCCTGAAGCTCGCCGAGCTGGCCCTGCAGCTTGCATATGCTGCACGGCCTCGCCTGCCCTGCAGCTCAACCATGTACTTGCTCTTATGACATCACTGATGACCACTGTGCGTCGCGCCCTGGCCTGCTCTATGACATCACTGATGACAATTAGGGCAATCACCTCATTAAAAAGATCCGGCTCCGTCAGGTACCCCACACAGCCCAGGAGCGGAAGCCATCATCTCCGTCTGGTTCCTCCATGATTCTATTTGTGATACTCCCATCACTTATATAGCCTCAGACTGATGACATCACTGATGACATCATCACTGATGACATCATCACTGAAATATAGCCTCAGCCTTAGGGCAATTAATCTGCACTAATTAAAAAATCTGGCTCCGTCAGGTCACCCGCGTGGTGCTCTTTACACTTCCTGAAAGTTTCAGCCCGATCGCACGTAAAACGACATAGCTGTGGCCGGCCAAAATTCTTGAAACAAACAAACAGACAGAGTCCACATTGCCAAATGTATATAGACTTGTGGACCCCTGGGGACCCCCCTGTGAGTTAGGGCCCCCCTGGTCTGGAACATGACATCATCACTGATGACATCATCACTGACCTTATTAGCCTCAGTAAGGATGACATCATCACTGACATCACTGATGACATCACATCACTAGGTAATCAGGGCAATCACCTAATTAAAATAATCCTGCTCCATCAGGTCACCCGCACGGGTGCTCTTTACAGCCCCCAAAAGTTTCAGCCCGATCGCACGTAAAACGGCACAGCCGCGGCCGGACAAGATTCTGCTCACATGCACGCACACGGACACTTCTCAAATTATAAGAAGATAGAAGATGGGTGTACATTAACTAACAAAGCAATTTTTGTCTTACAATTGTAACTTATGCTACTGCTGCTGCTCACATTGTAAGTCACGCTGGATGAGTTTCAGGTAAATGCCTATAATTTAACATGAATGGATGGATGTCGTGGGGTAACCTGACACTGCCAGATGGGGGCGGTATTGTTGGTGCGTGTCTTGTGAACACAATACCGCCCCCGTCTGGCAGCATCAGGTAAGTCATGGGGAGGCCGAGGGGCAGCAGGGTGGGGAGCAGAGAGCCATAAGGATGGCAGGTTTAACAAGTGACTGATGTCTGCCAGGATTTTACTGTATAACGCTTAACTGAGCACAGACAGTAGTGTCAGCACATCCACTGTGTGTGTGTGTGTGTGTGTGTGTGTGTGTGCGTGCGTGCGTGTGTCGTATGATTATGTCTACTATAACAAACTCAAAAGTTCACCAGTAGACGAAACCCCTGATATTTGAGCAGAACAGGGGGAGTCACATTACAATCCTCTCTCTCACACGCACACACGCGCGCACATACACATATACACACACACACACACACACACACACACACACACACACACACACACACACACACACACACCCTTTATTACTGTACTCTGAAATCTATTTGCCATGTGCTCAGGAACCCTCCGTGCCAAAGTTTTACTGTCCCTCCCTCTCTCTTTCTCTAACTTGTCAAATCATATAAGTGAAAACACGTCGCATATATTTAAGTCCTTCATACAATAATGGATTTCCAATGCTTGAGTCCAAATGACATCACGGTGGGGTATTAAAAATCTATTCTTTCACCAGATCCCACAGACAATAACTGATTCAATACCATCCATAATCTGCACTGGTGGAAAATGTTCCCCCATTAACTTGTCCAGAACTTTCCAGACATGTGCTGGCTAAAAACATATAGGAGCACAAATCACTGCTGAGCTGGAAAATAAAGAGGACCAGACTATACTGTAGCAGAACCATGATTTTTTTTCTCTCATCTTAAGTGGACAGCAACAACAGTCAAAGTATTACAGTAAAGAGAGTGAGACAGAGCAAGGTCATAATCATATACTGCATCTCTTCAGTGGTTTGATAGTATCTTTGCAGGATGTGCAAGGAAACCTGTGGAAAGTCTCAAGGTCCCTTAGACAAAATGTAATGAGTTTGTGCTATTACAGGTATACAGTAGGCTGTTTACTTTTGAGATTGTCAGGTTTGCCCCAAAAAATGTAAATATGGTACAAAAGGAGCCTTTTTACACGTCTCTCATTCATAGAACCTGAAATGAGAGTGAAAAGCTGAAATCAGAGTGAAAAGCTGAAATCAGAGTGAAAAGCTGAAATCAGTGTTGAAAGCTGAGTTTTGTTGAGACAGAGAACCCCTGCAGGCTAATGATGGAAATGCTCCACCTAAGTAGGCGTGGAGATCACCCTGTGTGCACACAGCCCTCATGTGACAGCTCGAGAGGAAAATAAACAGTGCCACTAAGAGATAAGCGTTTCTAATCCTGCGGAATAAATACGCAGGGTGAAGAATGCCTGAGTGACAGCTTAAAGACAGAGCGTATTTGTACAGTATGGGCGTACTTCCTCACGGCAACATTACTCACACACAGCGTACAGTTGTCAGGCAATTTTCTCTCCCTTTCTCTGCAAATAGCGCTACTCTCTCTCTCTCTCTCTCTCAACACACTCCGTATGCTCTGTATGCCCGCACGCCCGTCATGCTTTTTAAAACACCCTCAATAGACTACTTGGACAACTCCACTACTTCCTGAAATGAGTAGGGCATCTTGGTTTCCTGTCCTACACTATTGGATGAACTGATTAATGTCAGGTGTGCCTGATCACTGTTGTTGTGACTGCAATAGTGTAGGACAGGAAACCAAGATGCCCTACTCATTTCAGGAAGTAGTGGAGTTGTGCAAGTAGTCTATTACTGCAGCTGACATCAGTTCA
This sequence comes from Poromitra crassiceps, assembly GCF_964638095.1. NCBI lineage: Eukaryota > Metazoa > Chordata > Actinopteri > Beryciformes > Melamphaidae > Poromitra > Poromitra crassiceps. The sequence goes on from NW_028152041.1 coordinate 131,471, forward strand.
AAAGCTCAAAGTGTAAGAGTGGTGAAAATGAATGAATGGCATCATGCTGTCTGCCAAGTCTGCCAATCTAGGGTGCAATACTACAAGTAGCAATCTAATCAGCACGTCCCCCTGTCGCATACACAGGTGCACACACACACTCAAGCATGCTTGATGCTTGATGTGAAAACCACATGTTTCTGTATATTCTCCATCTTTATAGCATGAAGTAATTGTTAGTCAAGCTGTTTTATGGCGAGCTGGCCACTGTAAAACTAACAGAGTGCTGCAGTCAGCACCTTCACAGGTACGGGAGGATCAGGTTTCATATCAATCTCATCTTAGCAGATGGTAGACTTGACAGGAAATGGTATTATGATTGCTGTGGATCCTGATTGGCAGCCACAGTGTTGATACTGGCAAGTGTGCAGAATGCTGAGAGTAAAGGTGAAAGGTGAAAAGGGGGAGACTTGCACAACCATGTGGTTACGTGAACATGACTGACTGCGTGCGTGTGTGTGTGTGTGTGTGTGTGTGCGTGCGTGTGAGTGTGTGTGTGTGTGTGTGTGTGTGCGCGTGCGTGTGTGTGTGTGCGCGTGCGTGTGTGTGTGTGCGCGTGCGTGTGTGTGTGTGTGTGTGTGTGTGTGTGTGTGTGTGTGTGCGTGCGTACTTGCGTAATGGGTTGCGTCTATCTGTGGACCTACAGTATGGTGGATGTGTCCTCTTAGGTCTATGGTGCAGGAAGGATGGCACGGCAACACAGGACATCCTCTCAGTCTGCTTCTCTCTTTATTCTGGAGCTGGTATAAAAAATCAACAACACACAGATCATCATCAAGAGTGTGTTATTATGCAACTGATCTCCAGATTGGAAGTATTTTCTTTTGCTTTCACATTACATTACAATGCTATGCATCTAGTATAAAACAAACATGTGGTGGTATAGTGGTAATATGCATACTTTTCTAGAGCACCTAAACAATGAGGTATTTTCTTTTACATTTACAATGTAATGTATCTAGACAATAAATGGAACGCCATTTGTGACTACATTTTGTGTAGTGTGACATGTTATTGCTGTATAAAACCTTTGTATCAACATTTTCGTAATGCAGAAAAATCGGTTTCCTTTTACTGTGTTGACGTTGACCATACTTCTAAAATGCTACAATGGCCTATAAATGGGAAATGATTGAAACGGTGTAGCCGCGGAAAGGCAACAGAAGTCTTCACTTGACACAAAACACTGTCAATCACAAAGCTGGAATTATGACGTTTAACAAAGCCTACCTGGTATAAGAATCAGCAACATAGTCAGCATCAACAGAAGCATTCAGATCTGTGTAGCAAAGAGTAGAAAATTGACTAAAATAATCTAAAACAATTACTCGACATCAAGCCAGCAGGTGCAGGGCTAGCTAACTAACGCTAGCATTAGCTCGACATGCAACCAAAAGTGCTACTCCTGGATAAAGTTACCATTCCTGCACATAAATGTCTGTAACTTTCCAATTACATAGTGCTTGCAGTCGAAATGCATGCTACTGACCTGACCATTGCAAAACTGACTAAATCATTAATCACAGAAATATTCCTTGCAACATTGCTCACATGTACACACCTCCAGTTTGGAAGTATTTTTCCTTGTTGTTCCCTGCAGTTGCGCTACTAACCCACCAGGTGGCTCTAATAATAGAGGTTATTTCTAACTCTGCCTAGCATGCAGGCACCGTCTACAAAGGTTAGTAGCCTCTCTGCCAGTTTTTGTAATGTGGGCTTTTTTAAGAGCTGCCCCGAGAAAGCATCAGGTCAATGTGCTCGCTTCCTTCTACAGTAAGTGGATAATAGCCCACCACAGTAGAAGGATGGTACATTAGAACAGTAGGACACACAAGCTTGCTGATGTCCACAGACCCCCCACCCCCTAACACACACACACACACACACACACACACACACACACACACACACACACACACACACACACACACACACAGACACACACAAACCACACAGAGAGATATGAGTGTACATGCTGACACTTACAGACCAGACCACCATGGAACTATTCTGACAAAGAATCCCCTGTGACTGGTGTATAGGCTAAGTGCAGGTGTGTGTGTGTGTGTGTGTGTGTGTGTGTGTGTGTGTGTGTGTGTGTGTGTGTGTGTGTGTGTGTGTGTGTGTGTGTGTGTGTGTGCGCGCACGTGTGTGTGTGTGTGTGTGTGCGCGTGCATTCCAGACCCCTACCTCCTCGCCGTTCACACAAACAAAAGACAAAGTAAGGAGGGACAGGAAAATGTTGAAAATTGGGGGTATGACCCTTTAAAAGGCCCTTAAAGAGAGAGAGGGAGAGAGAGAGAGAGAGAGAGAGAGAGAGAGAGAGAGAGAGAGAGAGGCCTTCAAGTCCCATCACTAATGCTGGTAGAATAGTGGTGTGGATAAACTTGGACACATTAGACCACATACAGACTGAGGCACCCTCGGGCCTGGAAATCTATGTGTGTGGCCTGATCCTCTCTCTCTCTCTCCCTCCCTCTCAAACTACAGTGTATGTGGCTAAAAGGCAGGGAACAGTACAGTAGGGTCAAACTCATGAGCCACAGACTGGTTTTGCTCCCCTCAAACCACCCTCGCTTTGCATTCGCAAAACACCCGCCTCTGTCGTGTCCCGCCTCTCTCTTTCCCCTCCCTCCCCCCATCTCTTTCCCGCACTCCCTCCTTCTTTTTCCTCCACGCTTCTGGTCTGTCTCTGCCTTGTTTTCCCTTCCGTAACACGGTTTGGCAGGGGACGGCGGGGGGTGGTGGGGGTGGGGGGATGGGGTTGTTGAATGCCTGCAGATTTAGGCCCTCCTCTCTCCCTCCCCTCCCCTCCATTGCCCCCTCTCCTCTCCTCTCCTGTCCTTCTCACCCCTCTACTCCTCATGCGCCCCTTGTTCACCTCTTCCCCTCCCCCCCCCCCCCCCCTCTCTCCAGCGCTGTCCTCTCCCACCACCTCCTGCGTAGAGCTGTTATGTTCTCCACAAGCTTTGATGGCTCCTCCACTGGAAGGCAGGGGAAATGAATCAGGCCCACTGGCATGCATGGCAGGCTTTGCAGCTGGACACTGCACCTGCAGCTCCCAAAAACAAGCTGACGGGTGCATGTTAGGGAACCTGTGTGTGTGTGTGTGTGTGTGTGTGTGTGTGTGTGTGTGTGTGTGTGTGTGTGTGTGTGTGTGTGTGTGTGTGTGTGTGTGCATGTGTGTGTGTGTGTGTGTGTGTGTGCGTGTGTGTGTGTGTGTGTGTGTGTGTGTGTGTGTGTGTGTGTGTGCGTGTGTGTGTGCGCGCATGTGTGTGTGTGTGTGTGTGTGTGTGTGTGTGTGTGTGTCTGTCTATGTATGTGCATGTATCTTTGCGTGTGCACAGACAAGCATTCATCGCCCAACCCACCCCTGCAATTTTGTTCTCACCACCCGCCCAGCCCCCCTCCCTTCCTGGCACTCTTCCTCTCTGTTTCTCTCCCTCTTCCAACTCCTTTTCGAGCCTGCTTCTCTTTCCTTTGTTGCTCTCACACTCTCTGCTCTGCCGCTCTCAGACGGGGAGCCTCATTGATTTCTGCAGATTGTTCTGAGACTGTATACAGGAAATCAAGCTCACAGAAGCCAGAAAAGGTCTCTACCACATTGACCTAAATAATGACGAAACGTAAATGCGTTTTGTTTTTATGCGATTTTTTTAGAAAACACTTCAAAAGACATAAAAGTGATTCACATTCGTGAAGATTCTCCTGCTGAACCCAAATTACCAATCCCATAAACCTTGGTCGACCACAGACTTTATTTTATGCATGTATGCAAGTGAAATCCCCATTCTAAAACAACCCATTGACTTTTCCACGTAAGATCCAGGAAGTCTGGGACTTCTATCTGGCAGTGTCAGGTTATGGGACTTCCGCCTTCCACCTACAAAAATGTGTCATCCCTGCGGTATATACCAGTGGTTCTCAACTGGTGGGGCTGGACCCAACACACGTGGCCGTTTTGAGTGGGTCGTGGATGCATGAAAAAAAGTTTTCTACTGCTTGAGGATGCCGGCATCAACGAGCAACATGACTGTCTTTCAGAGCCTGTAGCAGACTCATTTCTAAAGCCAGATATGCTATCCTGAAACTAACAGGGTCACGACTTAATGACTAAGGAAAATGTGGGTCAGGAGGCTAGACGAGTTGAGAACCACTGCTCTATAGACGGTTTTAACTTGACAACAAAAACATTCTAAATTGAACCCCCGCTCACTTCCTGTTGCAGTGTTTGCTATGGACATAAACGGAAAAAAAAACATTCAAGTGCAGGACTGACCATTCCGTGAAAACCGTCTATAAGATACTGTAGTTTAGGCACAAATTCTGAACGTCAAGACTGACGAGCTGAGCACATCTGCAAGCCGCGCGAGCAGTCATGCCTTTCAAACCGAAAAGCAGCACTAGGGCCCGTCGTAACTGCCTTACGCCACTGTGTGCGTGTGCGTGTGCGTGTGTGTGTGTGTGTGTGTGTGTGTGCGTGTGATGGGAAAAGTACCCAAGGCACACAACCATAACTTATATGAAATCACATAGGGCACCTGGGAGCCGTGACCCCCATGACCCCAACGCTTGTTAGCCCAATCAAATCAGTCTAGAACCTGACACCTTTATGACGCAGAGATGTGAGAGAGAAGGTGACAAAGTCATTGCTAAATGACATCACACTTTTCATTTTGATTGATGGCAGTTGCTGCTCAGTTGCCGCACCTCCCCCGCCTCCATAAACGCCTCCATAAATCATGTCATTAGCGGCAGCCCCCCCCCCCCCCCCCCCCCTCCGAGAGTTTAATGCGGTTCACACAACTTGAAATTGGGCCAGTAAATCCCCGGCGAGAGAGTCACATAATTGAATTGGTGTTTCATTTAAATGGGCTGTAATGTTGGTATGATTTTTCTTCTACACAAGATAGCAAGAGGAACTGCACATTGGACTCGTTAATTCACTATAGTTTCTCTAAAGGTGGATTCCAATCAGCCAACAGACCTTTGGGGACTTTGTAGGGGCGATTAGAGCTTAAACAAGATATTGTTGTCTCTAAGTGGCAGATGCCCTCTGACATTTGTGTCCCCAGTGCAGAGACATGTGGCATAAGACAGCTTTTCCATGAAAATACACCCGTGCAGGATGCAAGGCATTAAGGGTCAATTCTGATGACAGGAACTTATCAAAACCATACTGTAATTAGCTCCACACAAACAAGTCAGTTGTGTTGAGATGCAGCCAGGATTATTTAGGAGGAAATAGTATGTGACAATTCGGGTTTGGTGTAACCATCCACACACATACTGTACACACACACACACACACACACACACACACACACACACACACACACACACACAAACAACAGCACCTAGAGTTGAGGAAGTAAACATTTCAGCAGCCGTCAGCGCTCTTCTCTCACCACATCCATTCGTCTTCCTGGGACGCCTCGTGTCCTGTCCTAACCCTAACCTTAACCCCCCAACCCCGACACACACACACACACACACACACACACACACACACACACACACACACACACACACACCACCTCGTGTCCTGTCCTAACCCTAACCTTAACCCCCCAACCCCGACACACACACACACACACACCACCTCGTGTCCTGTCCTAACCCTAAACTTAACCCCCCAACCCCAACACACACACACACACACACACACACACACACCACCTCGTGTCCTGTCCTAACCCTAACCTTAACCCCCCAACCCCGACACACACACACACACACACACACACACACACACACACCACCTCGTGTCCTGTCCTAACCCTAAACTTAACCCCCCAACGCCAACACACACACACACACACACACACACACACACACACACACACCGCCTCGTGTCCGGCACCACAGCAACGCTTTCACCTTGGGAGCGAGACAAGAAGCTGGGGTGGAATTTTCCCATTTGTTACCCTTCTGACAGTTTTACTGTACACCTTTGTGTGTGTATGTGCATATGTGTGTGTGTGTGTGTATGCCTGTGTGTATGTGTGTGTACATGACATGTTAATCTGTATCTGTTTGTGTATCTAGCGTGCGGGAGCATCACTCCATTCCCCCCCGTTCCCCTCCCCTTAAACAGGCGCCGCGACCGACCAGAGAGTGCAGCGACCAGGACTCATACCCGGCCGGCTTCTCACCCGCAGACACGGCCAATTGTGTCTGTAGGAATGTCAGACCAAGCCGGAAGTACCGCTGCTGGGAATTGAACCCGGGTCTCCGTGGTGGTAGGCCAGTGCTTTTACCTCCACACATACCCAGACCCTGAACATGCATACAGTATATATGCATGTGTGTATGTGCATGCATTTGTTTCTATGTGCTGTGTGCAGTATGTATCCGCATGTATCCGCATGTATCTGCCACTGCCATGTCATACGTAAATATGGCATGCTAAGTTTTGAGAACTTTAGAAATTTCACCTCTGCCTGTCTAATATACAAAGTTCTACATGGACTGGCGCCGCCTCCTCTTGCTGACTTTATCAAATATCGTGCGACCGCCAACTCGACCCGTGTCACCCGGGCCATTACGAACAAGGTCTGTGAGGTCCCCTTTAGAAAAACTTCCTTTAGTCAGAAGACCCTATCCTTCATGGGAAGCACTCTCTGGAATAATCTACCTCCCTCGATTAGAGAATGCCCGAGTCTCGCCACCTTCAAAGGCCAGTTGAAAATATGGCTCAGATCAAACCAACAATGTGATCACAATTAACATACTTAACAGATCATTTGCCATGTTTTGCAGCATGCTCTGTGTGTTTTATTTATTTTATTTATTTTAGGTTTCACTAACCTTTTATACTATTTTTTTTTTTTGGTACTATTAATTGTGTGTTTTAATCATTTTTGGTTTTACTAACTTTCTGTACTTTTAATCTTTGTTGTATTATTAATTTTTCTTTCGCTTTCATGATTACATCAACCTGCCATGGGACTACAGGTGGAAACTAGCCCTTGGGCTACAACCTGGCATATTTACTGTACGGCTGTACTGTTCATTAATGTGTAAAGTCCCATTCTTTAAATAAATGAATCTGAATCTGAATCTGAATCTGAATGTGTTAATTGGCGTGTGTATACGGGTGTGTGAACATGGCCACTAAGTGGGAGACAGGTCTGGTGCTACGTGACGTCCCGGGGGCCTTCATGCTCACTCAGCAGGCACAGGCTGAACACTCCAAACACAATATAGTCCCTATGCTGCGCTCTGCACCTGTGTTATGTTTTCATGCTGACAAAGATGGGCTTTCCTTTCTCAGGGTGAACATCTTTGTTTTGTTTCCGTGACTCAGAGTCTAAAATAGTATGGCTGCCACGTAGCAGCTCCAAACCCACGCTCTTTGTAGTGAAAAGGGCAAATAACACACAAACACAGTGGTGCATGGTTTGCAAATGGGTGGGATGGGTATTACTCACTGGGTAGGCTGGTAGCCTACTCACATCATGAGGATGCTTCATTGCAGTTCATTCCCCTATGATTTGCCAATAAAAACACAGGCTTTCAAAGAAGTGAATCTTTAGTGTGTAATAAAAACCGCACTGTGAAATATACACCGCATTACTGGACAGTGTGATAGCAATTATGTGTTCTCATCAATCATAGTCTGCATTGTAATTATGTGTCATTTGACAAAAACAAAGGTGGAATTAAAAGTTTATATGACACCAGAGATGCACAAGATAAGGCCGTTCTCTCCCATGAACACTATACAAGATCAAAACACACAGTCACAAAACACAGAGAGAATATTTATTTAAGCACTTGTGACATTCTGACTGTTATGAGTAAAATACAGTTGAAGCGTGGAAAATAGTCCTCTATCAGTTTTGGTTGATCATCAGTACCAGGATTGTCCAACCTGTGAAAATATACTACTGTCACCTAGTGGATTGAGGAATTACTACAGCCAAGAGGTTTTGAGGTCATTTGTACTCAGAACTGGTTGGGGGGGATCTGGTAGGGACAATAAGTGGTTACTAGGCCCATAACTGAAATATTGTGATTAAACGTTGTGATTGTCTTTTAGTTATTTTTCCTATTTATCTCTGAATATTGACTTAACCGCTACGCTGCATACTGACACTAAGACAAATTCCTCGTATGTAATCTTGCATAGCGATAAAAGTGATTCCGATTCTGAAACAAATAAAACCATTACACAAGTCATATTCAGTCATATTCATAATATCATAACACTGCTTGATGTTTATTAGGAACTTTTGTAAACATCAACAGTTTATATTTTTTTCTATCATTTTTAAAAATAACACTTTAAGTAGCGGTCCGTGTCCGTGGGAACTCGGATTTCAAGTAGGCAGTAGGTATGTTCTGCAGGCAATTCTTTTTTGAGGAATCAATAAGCAGAATCAATTCCTTTACAGTTTTGATTATTTTAGAATCATAATTCTCGATGCCCAACCACAATGCCTAATATGTTGATCTTCTTTAGTCCTATTTCTTCAGCCCCTGGAGTCTTATTCCTTTTCCTGTCTGTTCTTGTGCCTTTGTTGTAGTGACATCACTTCTTTGAGAGAAATTTCATTTTGTTTCCTAGAGATAATGGAAAAGGAACAAAAGTGGTGTAATGTGAGACTGAGCCTAGGCCATCTGCAGAAAGCTTGTCTCATGAAAATAAAGATATTCTGACAGAGAACAGCTGAGAAACAGTAGTTCCTTACCCAAGCCTTTGAGGAACCTGTTGACCCTCCGGTGTTCATTATCATGGATGGAGTCTAGATACTCCTGCACCCTCACCTCAAAGAGTCCTGGGGAGAGACAAAGAATCATAAATCATCGGATCAACTCCCTCACCCTCACCTCACCCTACCGCTGCACCTCTGTACCTCGCAGAGCCTGCCTGTGGAGCTCTCGTTCCTCGATGAACCAGCCAAACATCTGCGTCTCCATGAACACCTCCAGGAAGCGACGCATGCTCTTCGACGGGACCGCTTTACGGAAGCCTTCCCGCTGGAAGGAGCAGGGGCCCGGGGAGGAGGATGAAGAGGAGTAGCCGTCCTCCCGTTCGCTGCTGATGAAGAGCGGATAGTGGCCTACCAGCTCCACGAAGAAACGAACAAAGGCCTCGGACACTACGGTGCTGAGATGGCCAGAGTCTGGAGAGAAGTTCAACAGACATTGTAACTAACATATGTACACTCTGAGATGGCCAGAGTCTGGAGAGAACTTCAACAGACATTGGCTGAGTTTTCCAACAAAGAAGCTTGTTAAGAGTTAAGAAGCTTCTTAAGGAGTTAAGAAGGCTCCAAAGAAGTGTTTCCCAAACGCCTTCTTAACAGCCTTCTTAACACATCGCTAAAGAAGGCTCTTAAGAAGCATCTTAACTGGAGCTGTCCACCATCTCGATGTGAGAGGTCCTCTGCGGCCCACTAGATGGCACTCTGAGCCCACCAGTGGGCCACGACCCAGTGGTTGAGAAACACTGTTGTAGAATAAGCTAATCGTGGTCATGTTAAACAAGAACTTCTTCTATTAAACATTATTTATTTCAGACATGGACTCCAGTTCAAATTGCTTTATATACACAGCATACAACAAAATTGAGAGAAACACTACCGAATTTAAGCGACCTTGGGTTCTGTGAAAGGTGCTCTATAAATCCACAACATTCTTATTATAAAAGGAATCCATTCTGATTAGAGGAATATAGCCTACGGTAAAACATTTAAAACACAAGTAACCATACATACAGGGGAGATTTTCAAGTGTTCCCCAATTTTAAACACTAAAGGGTGCATGAAAGAAAGGAAAAATGGAAAAACACAAGAGGAACAGTGGACACAAGTATCTCCTTTTGCCTGAGGCGGCTGGATCTGCCAGTGTTTCGTCATTAAGAAGGTGTTAAGAATGCCCCAGACCCAATGGTTACTTGTGTTTTAAATGTTTTACCGTAGGCTATATTCCTCTAATCAGAATGGATTCCTTTTATAATAAGAATGTTGTGGATTTATATAGCCCCTTTCACAGAACCCAAGGTCGCTTAAATTCTGTAGTGTTTCTCTCTGTGTGTGTGTGTGTGTGTGTGTGTGTGTGTGTGTGTGTGTTTGTGTGTGCGCGCACGCAACGCACATGTCACTTATAGAATTGGCTGCACAACTTACAAAATGTGGATGCCATGGTGGCTTCTGTTCTTGTTTCTCGATACTCTTCCCTGTTCATCGTACACTATATGAAAGCCCCTTGTAATGCCTCACCATTAGCTGTGTCCCCTCCTCTCTCGCTAGCTAGCTCTCTTCTCCTCTCCAGAACATTCTCCAGGGCTGACTGGAGCTTAGAGGGCAGGATTGAGTCCTCATCATCCAACTGCAAAGGATGCACAGGAGAGAATAAGCCTATAGAAATTATGTGTGTTGAAATAAATCCTTTCACACCTGCACATGTGCTCGTGTGTGGTTGCCACATGCAGAAGGACACACACAAATAAATGAAAAGACACACGCGAGCGCACACACACACAACCACACACACACACACACACACACACACACACACACACACACACACACACACACACACACACACACACACACACACACACACACACACACACACACACACACAGAGATCTATGAAGGGCCTACCTGTCTGAGGAAACGACTGTTCCCAAGATCCACAACCAGAACCTGTGTAAGGGAAAATTAAGGTAAATAATTACTGCGATGTACATAGTTTTTGGATTTACCTTCTGTGAAGCACATTGTGATTAAGGCAATTGAGCAAATGTACAGTGGTTAGCCATTTAAAAGACCTCTAAATAGTTATATACATCTAGGCTAAAAATAGGCTACATAAGTGAACATTGAGCAGACTTCTGTCTTAGACCAACCACGTCTTCTGGGGCATATGACAATAACAAAGCATTATCTTATACACATGGACTCCTCTGTGGTGCATATTTTGGTCTAAAACTGGACTATAGCCAAAACAATCGGAAGCAATTGACCTAACTGTAGATAGGTAAAGCAAGTCACTGGATCCAGTTACACCCCAACACTGGTCATATTATTATTAACAATTTGAACTTTGAGTGCAGCGCACGGTGGCAAATTCGAGTGTAGCTCTGCCGCATAGTTGGGAGGCACCGCTCTCCCCGTAGGAAAACAACGCCCACAACGGGCACAGAGCTGTTTTATCATGGATCATGTGTGTGTCGGGGGCTTGAGCGTCTAACACCCCTGCCTATAACCGCATTCCATTTGTATTAGGAACTAGGTCAAAGGTCAAAGCTGGTCACCATCCCTGACTTTCAAAATTGAAACTGGCCGGTTTCCCGACTGTTTTACTGGAATGCGGTCAATTCGAGTGTGACGTCACTCAACGGGGATATTCACAAGTTCCCAATACAAATACAATGTGCCCTATGTCCTGCCTGACCTCCTCCAGGGGCAGCTCAGTGAGCTGGGGCAGGGAGCTGGACAGCAGGCCGACGATGAAGGGGGTCGGGCTGCAGACGATGTCCAGCATGGCCGAGGGCAGCACGGGGATGTAGGTGTGCTGCCATACAAATGGGTAGAGCAACGCCACCACCGCATGGCAGCACTGGGACAGGGTGCTGCAGGGAGGGACACAGGGAGAATGATGTAATGAGAGGAGCGCACCACCGCGTGGCAGCACTGAGACAGGGTGCTGCAAGGAGGGACACAGGGAGAATGATGTAATGAGAGGACTCGGAGGACATAGAAGGAGTGGTGACAGACTAGTCATTGGTTACACAGGAGTCAGATGTGTTTTTTTATGATGGACAAACAAGCAAAAAGTCTGTATGTTTTGTACACAGAATGAAATGGGGGAGAGACAGACATGGAAAGAAAGAAGGCAGTCCAACAAAGGTGTAATGGTGGAAAATAACCAACCAGCAGTATAATACAACAGTATAGTAATTTTACTATGACACTGTTTGAAAAGGAAGATCAGCTTGGTAGTCTAATCCTAGCCTGGGTAAACCCATCCCCCACGTGACCTGCTCTCAGACCTGTTCTCAGTCACTATGACTAGTGACTAGTGACTGGGAACTGAGAGAGCAGGTCACGTGGGGGCTGGGTTTACCTAGGCTAGTCTAATCCAGAGGTTCTCAAATGTTTTTCAGCCAAGGACCCCTTACAAGATAGAAAATATACCGGGGACCCCCTCATTCTGATTTGTGATTTTGGGCTAAGCTTAATTGTTTCGACAGTAACGTGCTTGACTTTTAATTTGATAGGTTTGTTATTAGAATGTAATCCATGAACCATTTTAGATTTAAAGCATAAACTATTTTCGTTGAACTATGAAGATTTTGCAAAAAAAAATATATATATTTTTTTTTATTACATTACATTTACATTACGTCATTTAGCAGACACTTTTGTTTTATCCAAAGCGACTTATAATATCACAATTTGTCAACAGTACAGAAAACCACTATGCAACACAATCAATGACAGCCAAGATATTTTTGATAGACTAGCACCATGTAGGAAGTAGTTTGAGAAGGAATAAGTAACATGTAGCATTTTTTTTTTTTTTTTTTTTTTTTTTTTACTTGAAAACTTTTCGCGGACCCCCTGGCAAAGTGCCACGGACCCCTGGGGGTCCGCGGACCCCCATTTGAGAACCACTGGTCTAATCTGATTGATGAGAGTAAATACCCAATGGGCATCGCGTCAACACAATGAAATGCTTAACCTCACCACATGAGGGTGCTACGGTCTCACCCCATTTACACCTGTTTTTTAAATGTGACCTGTATCCAGATACAGTACATTATCTGGATGTTATCTGGATAAGGAAAAATGCATGCTAATGCATGGTGTAAATGCATAGTGATCAGAACTTCCTGACCACATCTGGAGGTAGTCTGACTCACATTCTATTCAGATCTTTTACACCCCATTTACACCTGGTTTTTAAATGTGACCATTATCCAGATAACTTATCCGGATACAGGTCACATTTAAAAACCAGGTGTAAATGGGGTGTAATATGTGTTAATACATAGACCCTTTTCATAGGAACCATTTTGAGGTGGTAGAGCAGGTGTTCCATTCCATTTAAGTGTGCCACTGCCAGGGCCCTCATTAATGTTATTGGTTACACATGCTTTACTTCCTGCTTTACCACCTCAGAATGGTTGGATATTCCCCACAGTACCAGAGAGGAACACAGCGCTACATAATTCCTTCACACTCGTCACTTGACTTTGCATGCCCTCTATCTGACTCCCACTGCTTTTCCCTGAAGAAAAAACAAACTGGCCTCTCAGCTCAACAGCAGGCTGCCCTCAAAATATGTCTCAGGCATGTTTCCTGCTTGGACAAAACTGCCTGGGACGGCCTTCAAGTCTATTCAACAAGGACCACCCACATTCATAACTTCATAATAAAAACATTCCTGACATTTTCATTTCATCTGATTTCTCCATGTCTAAATAAAACAGTCCAAAAAATAGTTTTCAGATCCCCCCACCACCCCGATTTATTTTCAGTGCAATTTTAAGAGCAACGGCCGCCGACCTGAGTTTGTCGGCGGTGAAGATGACCCGGCGCTCCAGCAGCAGAGAGCCGAGCACCCTAAGGAGCAGCCGCAGGCTCAGACAGGAGAAGAGACACTCAAAGTTCACATGCTCCAGACGTGAGTCAGAGGGCCTGCAGAGCTCCATCACCTGGGAAAGGAGATTGTAGACACAGGGAAAATGACTTTCAAAACTCACAGAAAAAAAGTCTCTTCACACATTCACAAAACCTTCACCCCCAAACCAAAAATAGCAAATGACAAAGAAATATTATTATTACAGTATTTTGCATCGTGATAGATCACCTCATGATGAGCACTGGTGGATTCTGGTGCTCCCATGGTTGAAAAAGCCTTGTAAAGTGCCTTCTAGAGTGGAGGAAAACGAGAAGAAGTGCCCTATTGGCTGCCCTTTACATGGGAAAAATGATTTGAGTGCCCTCTAGTGTGCCCCTTCATACAATAAATTATGATGATGTGCCCTCTAGAGCAATACAATTGTATAACATATCTAAATGAGTGCCCTTCTAGTGGACAAAATGTGATATAGTGCCCTTACAACGGAAAAGGGTGCAATTAATTGCTGTCCGCCACTGATCACGAGATATTTCTGTGAAACGGTGACTTTATTGTTTATCTCAATTACAGGCAGCTATAAGGGGATGAGAGGGATGGGGGCCAGACTTGTATAGGAGGACAAGAGTTCTACTGGTCGCCAATAGAGGTCGATAAAGATTTAGTTCAGGAACATATTGAGTCAATCATTGAGTCATTGCAATTGATCAACAACTGATATATACAGTATATAATGACAGCTATTGAATGATAATCTAAATAAGTAAATAAGCAGAAAATGGTTATTGCCCCTTAAAAAAATATTTTGATAGAGCAGGTATTTTGATAGAGCAGGCAAAAGTTCATAAAACAGTCAAAAATTAATTGACTGCTGTGGAATACAAAATATTTTTCTCCTATGTTTTTGTTGTTTACTTCAAAAGTATTCTTTTCTTTTAACTGGTCACAATTTTGTTCAGATCATGATCTCCATCAACATAAACTACAGATGCCTTCCAGTGTCACTCACTTCAGTGCCTGAACCAGGGAGGAAGGTTTTGATGGTGATGGTTCTGCCTGGAGCTGGAAACTGGGCCTCCATGATGGCTCTCATAAAGGGCTGGACCAGGGCTGGAGACAGAGCCCTCCGCCTCTCCACCTCATCCAGCACCTACAGAACACACACACACACACACACACACACACACACACACACACACACACACACACACACACACACACACTAAGTGAAGGTGTATGCGTCTGGTACCGTCTGGCATCCCTCTGGATGTGCTTTGATGTGAATAACATCAAGAAGAAGAGAGTTTACCTTGGAGAAGAGGTTGAAACAGCCAAGGTGACTAACGATGCAGTAGACTTCTGGGAGACATTTTCCTTTTCCGCTAGGCTATGGAAAAGAGGAGTAGGAGGTTTATACATCACTCCCTTTGGTGTGAAAAGCTTGTATCTCCAAATCGTCAACTTTTCAGAAACTACAAAAATCAGCTTTGGTTTTAGTTTGTCGGCCATAAAGTTTTTTGCGTTTCTCTTTTTTACATCTGATTTATTTATAGTATTTATAGTATAGTATTTGTAGTAGTCATAACAACTTTTATATATATATATATATATATATATATATATATATATATATATATACTGTATAATAGATCCTTTCCAAAATAATTGAATATCATGGAAAAGTCATGGTGCATCGAGACAGTAATTAAAGCAAAAGGATTCCCGACCAAGTATTGAGTGCAGGCATGAACATAACTTTTCAAAAGGTCGACATTTCTGTTTTGAAAATACCGGTTTTTGATTGGTTTTATGTGATATTTAATTCCTTGAAATACTGTTTTGGGGGTTTCTTATGAGCTGGAAGCCAGACTTATGCAAAGTTAAACAAATAAATACTTGAAATACTTTACTTTGTGTGTAATGAATCTATAATCTATGAAAGTTTCACTTTTTGAAAGGAATTATGGGAAAAAACTAACTTTTCCATGATATTCAAATTTTTTGGAAAGGATCTGTATACATCATATATACAGATGTGTGCGTGCGTGCGTGCGTGCGTGCGTGCGTGCGTGCGTGCGTGATCCATGAAATAAAGTTGTAACCAAATCCAAAACTTTTTAATACGTAAAACAACCCGGTCAAACTTTTGCGTTTATCTAATTGGTTTCTAAATGATTTCAGTCTGAGGGCTGTTGAATGTTTGTGCAGTCTTTCAGTAAAAACTTGAAGATGCCCAAAATTGTTTATTGCATGGCAGTAGCAATATACAGTAATTCTCTGCTCAACAAAATAGGTCTTGCCGTGTGAAACTTTGAAATCTGAGACTATGAATCATTCATACACGCACGCACGCGCGCGCACACGCACGCACACACATACGCACACACACACACACACACACACACACACACACACACACACACACACACACACACACACACACACACACACACACACACACACACACACACACACACACACACACACACACACAAACAAACACACTTTCTCAGTCTCACACACTTCCTCCCAGACTCTGAGATTGACTGTTTTCCCACAGGCACGCTGACTATTTTGGCACAGTTATTTACTCAGCTGACATCATGGTATTTAGCCACTTCCTGTTCAGTAGCTCTACCAAATGTCACTAAATAAATGTACAGTACATGTGTTTACCCTGCTGGTTTGTATTTACCAGTAAACGCCGGCAGTATCCAAACCTCCTGCTGCCGTCCTCACCAGTCAAAACAAAGGAGAACATCTCACTGCCAGGGATGAGCCAAAACAAACACACAAGTAAACATCTGATGGGCAGATTTAGGTATTGTTCTTAATTATTATAGACTATGATATTATGGACTGTACATAATAACAGTGAATACAGTAAATACTAATGTTGATTTTTACATTCTTAGTAGTGACTATTTGCTCTGAAGATACACACATACAACATTTTGTCTCAGAGTCTAACTTACTTGTTTGTTTCTCTTTACCTGCATTTTTTCGTTTATGATATTGGCATAGATTTAACACACACACACACACACACACACACACACACACACACACACACACACACACACACACACACACACACAGTCACACTGTGTGTGTGTGTGTGTGATGTGGGTCTTACCTTGGGTAGTTCTCTACTGGCTCCCAGTCTTTAGCATCAGGGAAACAGAACTGAGGAATGACCCTAAGCTGATCCTCCGTCTCTCTCATGAACTTGAAGCTCCGCTCCAGCTGCACCACAGGTCAAGCAGGGACACTAGCTTAGAAAACCTCTAAAACCTTTGCCACTTAACTTTGTTTTTATTCCACTTATTAACTGATGTTTTGCAAATAAAATCTTAATTAGTTGGCAGAGGTTTGCATGTCAATGAGTCTGTTTATGAATACAAGTATCAGGTTGCAGTTGAATAAGCTTGACTAAATGCTTTCATTTTACAATTGAATATTGGGAACACGCAAACCTTTTTGTCAAAATTTCCCAAATTCCTGAGCTTAACTTCCAATGGAAGATTTTCAGAAATTTACCGGAACTTTTCCACCCCCCGTTGCAGCCCTACTCCTCTGCTCCTTACCTTGGGAGGGAACTGCTGGGTGACCTCCGGCAGATAGGCGGTGCCGGCCTTGGCTTTCTGCAGTGACACAACCAGGAAGTACTCAAACAGCTGGCGCTGGTGCAGCTCCTGCCTTGCTCCCTGCTCCAGAGAGCTGGTTCTGGTGTTGGTACCATTGTAGTGGACCTGAGTCTGGCTTGGCTGGCTCAGTATGGACTGGACGGACACCAGACGCTGACGGTTAGCTGGGAGAGAAGAAGAAAGATGCAACGGATACACGGATCAACGGATACAACTTGCAAAACTAGAAGAATATCCGGCACTCTCAAAATATATTTGAGGACATTATTCCATTGTGATACTCTACCTTTGGCTCTGTCTTCAACTTCACTTTCCGAGTCACTGTTTTCATCTGAAACTGCAGACAGAGAAGTAGGGTTTATTAATTCAAAAGATCCATCAAAAGTTTATTTAGACAGTTTTCATGATGAAGTGTTCTCGCAAATGTATTTTATTTATTTACTTATTTTATTTTGCTGGCACTTATCCAAGGGGAATTGACTACAATAACTGCTACTACAGCAGAATAAGCTTTCCTTAGTTTATAGGTTCTGTCCTGGGCTGCCCTCTGGACTTCATAACTCATCTCACCCCCTGCATGAGACTGTCCTTCAGTAACAGACTGATACACCCACGGCGTGAGAAGGAGTGCTACCACAGGTCCTATATCCCTACAGCAGTTAGACTTTTCAACACCCAATAGCCAAACATAATGTGTGTTGGGTCTCTACTACTGCTATTATTCTATTATTATTATTAGGGGTTCAAGCCCTGAAGGGGCTGAAGTCCTATTGTTTTTGTGCTGGTTTATTCTTCTTCTCGTTGTTCATCTGCCTCGATGCAAATTCCCGTGAGATGCTAAATCGCAGAGACCAGAAATTTGGCACAATGACAGATAATGGTGGCTTGTTTCTGCTTAAGAAATATTTTTCGAATTGGCCTGAAGGTGGCACTATGATTAAAGGTTTTACGTTAAAGGCCATACCTTCCATGCCATTTGTCCGATTTTCAAGCAAGTTTTTTTCCACGTGTTCAGGTGAATCTGCTCTACAAATTTGCCTCAAGTTGCCTGGAAAGTTTTTGAGATATTTTGAAAAGTTTGGAAAACACATTTTCGACATCTCCTCCTAGACCGTTTTCCACCAACATCGCCAGGAAGCATCTATGGAGCTCTACAATGCAGATTTTTAGATTTTTGAAATCTACTTTAGTTTTGGAGATATTAATAACTTCATGACCGATTAACAAATCGTCACAAAAGCATGTAATAGCAGTAAATCAAGGCCATTTGCATAATCGGTCGCAAACGTCTCAGCCTCTTCTGGAATGGCATTTCTGACATGCTATTATGCGATTTGAGCAAAAGGGGGCGCCGGCCGCAGATGCCAAAAGTGGGCGTGGCCTAGCACAAAAATGGCCGTAACTTCACACCTGTTTGTCCAATGATCGTGGAACTTGGCAGATATATCAAGTAGGCTGTACTAGTCAAAATTGGAGGTTTTGTCATAATTGGTGAAAATATATAGTAAACACTATGTAATAGCAAGTCAATCAAAATGAGTTGATACATAGTAGAGACATGAGATTTGGCCCAATGACAGATATTGGTAACTATTACTACAGTAGCACCAGAAATATTTATCGAATCGGCCTGATGGGGGCGCTGTAATTACAGGTTAAAATTCCCAACTTTGAAAGGCCATAACTCAGATTTTCAAGCAACCTTTTTCCACACATTCACCTGAACGTGCTCTACAAATTTGCCTCCAGGACTATTTGGGGTTCAATTTGTGCAAGGCTTGAACCCCTGCTATTGCCGCTTGCGGCTATATTTATTATTATTATTGCTATTGCTATTACCACCACTTGCTGCTAGCTATACTTCCTAACTCAGCAGGTTAGATCATACTTATTATTATTGTATACTGTGCAATCTCCTCTAATATATACGGTGCAATATACTAGATTGTGCAATTCTTTCATTTTATACGGTGCAACTTGTGGTCACAACATTTTCGTATTTTTAGTGTATAGTGTACATATCTTGTGTTTACTGTTGAGAGTTATTTTAATGTGTCACTCTATACTTGTTTGAGCTGCTGTAACAAGTGAATTTCCCAATTGTGGGATTAATAAAGGCTATCTTATCTTATCTTTATAAGATCACCAGCAAAATCACAGCCACCTCACCTCTCCCTGAGCTGGTCTCAGCATAATGATAGACCCTTCTCAGGTGTTTCTTCCCAATCCGAGCCTCAAAGATGCTGTTGATCTTCAGTACAACCTGTTGATAAAACATCATGTGACTCATCAACTCATGATTAATATGTGTTCTAATCTAAAAAGCAAGGTGGGGAGAAGTACAACAACAGTTCCTCTACACGGGGGGAGAGGAATGGAACAAGATCCCGAATGAACGCACGCACACACACGGGAGCGCAGCCAGGCTGCAGGCAGGCACACACACACACACACACACACACACACACACATGCACTCACGCTAAAAAAACACTAATATACAAAGCCTGGGTACAGAAATACTACAACATGATATTTTTCCCTTCAGGTGAAACAAAAAACCCAATAACGACGTTTTGATAGCTACAGTGGAACTTGGCAGCTATAATGGATTCAGGTTAAAGTTGAATGAGATTTAATAAATGTTCCCTCTGCAAGTGATTAAATAATCATTAAACAAGGTTTTGGCAGTCATAAAGCAATGTGGCAGGCGTTGTGAGTGTAGGATCAAATCCAGCATGACTCAATTGTTTGCAAATACACCACAAAAACCTTGACTAAAAGTACCAGTTCTGCTGTGATTGAGGCCTCTTCTAACATACACAAATGCACACAAACACACTACAGCTCCACAATATCAATATATAAATCTTCCCTAAAAAACGTTTTCTGAATGTACACACACACACACACACACACACACACACACACACACACACACACACACACACACACACACACACACACACACACACACACACACACACACCAAAGCTATGTAGTACATTCAAATCGCTTTTTACATGATGTCCATATTTACTTGAATGGGAATAAGGTCAATTTAAAGTGGGTGGGTGGTGCAAGTGAAAAACCAGTGACATGTCTCATGTAGTCATGCACACACACACACACACACACACACACACACACACACACACACACACACACACACACACACACACACACACACACACACACACACACACACACACACACACACACACACACACACACACATTAAATCAGTGGTTCCCAAACTGGGGGCATGCCCCCTAAGCAGGAGAACAGTGGAAAGACAGCGGGGGGAATGCAAGCATAACACATACCTGCCAACACTCCCCATTTTTGTGGAATTTTTAACTCTTTCTCCTGCTATGCTCCGATTGGTCATTTCTCCCGTTACTGTCTTTCAGAGGCTGTAGCAGGCTTAGTTTTACCCAATCAATTATTCAATCAATCAATCAATCAATCAATCACACACACCGTTGGTATCCTGCGGCAGGTGCGGCTGTAGGGATCCCCAGGCAGCCAGGCGGTCTGTTCAGGCCCAATGGGGGTGGAGGGAGGGCTCAGCCGGGGGGGAGATGAAACACCCCCACTGCTGTGGGTCTGCTGGGTGGATCTCCGCAAGTCCAGCAGCTTAAAGCTCCTGGCCGAATTCTGTCTGAAGAAGCCCGGCCTTGACAGCTATAGTGAGGGAAAAGACAGGAAAAACATCCAGATGTCAAGCAGTGTGCCACACAGGATCTACTTCACACATTGCTGGGGACCCAAGATTGAGCAGTGTCGGATTTGGTGCAATTTGAACAAGCTCAATATTAACATACTCTGAATAAACAAGTGAACAGTGCTCTGTGCAGCTGCGGGCCAGGCGAAGAGCGCTCTGTGCAGCTACGGGGCGAACGGGCTCTGCACTAGTTTCTGAAATAGCACAAGCCTTGGTGTCTGCATTATGTGTAGCATGTAGAGGGACCTTGGTGGTGTCTGCATTATGTGTAGCATGTAGAGGAACCTTGGTGGTGTCTGCATTATGTGTAGCATGTAGTGGAACCTTGGTGGTGTCTGCATTATGTGTAGTATGTAGAGGAACCTTGGTGGTGTCTGCATTATGTGTAGCATATAGAGGAACCTTGGTGGTGTCTGCATTATGTGTAGCATGTGGAGGAACCTTGGTGGTGTCTGCATTATGTGTAGCATGTAGAGGAACCTTGGTGGTGTCTGCATTATGTGTAGGATGTAGAGAAACCATGGTGGTGTCTGCATTATGTGTAGCATGTAGAGAAACCATGGTGGTGTCTGCATTATGTGTAGCATGTAGAGGAACCTTGGTGGTGTCTGCATTATGTGTAGCATGTAGAGGAACCTTGGTGGTGTCTGCATTATGTGTAGCATGTAGAGGAACCTTGGTGGTGTCTGCATTATGTGTAGCATGTAGAGGAACCTTGGTGGTGTCTGTATTATGTGTAGCATGTAGAGGAACCTTGGTGGTGTCTGCATTATGTGTAGCATGTAGAGGAACCTTGGTGGTGTCTGCATTATGTGTAGCATGTAGTGGAACCTTGGTGGTGTCTGCATTATGTGTAGCATGTAGAGGAACCTTGGTGGTGTCTGCATTATGTGTAGCATGTAGAGGAACCTTGGTGGTGTCTGCATTATGTGTAGCATGTAGAGGAACCTTGGTGGTGTCTGCATTATGTGTAGCATGTAGTGGAACCTTGGTGGTGTCTGCATTATGTGTAGCATGTAGAGGAACCTTGGTGGTGTCTGCATTATGTGTAGGATGTAGAGGAACCTTGGTGGTGTCTGCACCAGGAGAGGAGGGCAGAGACTGCTGGGAACACTGACTGTCCACCTCAATGTCCTCATATGGGTTGTCCTTTGACGGGTCTGCAGGAATAACAAAGATGGCAACATTCAACTCATGGTTATTAATGTTTTTCTTATTAGTATCTTTATGCATTAAAAAGTATGTGGTCAGTTGGGATATTCAGGGTATTTTTAGATTGAAGTCGCCAATATCTTATATTCAATATCTTTAAATTTTGCCCCGTGGGAACGGGGGACCACCATCCTTGAAGACTACATAATATTCCATCAATTTCCTTTACCATGTTATGACAATTCTTCAATGCATACATGTGACTATACATGTGACTGATTTGGCGTTGATGGTAAACAGTTGGAGAACCTCTGATAAAACCCTGTTCATTTGGGATGTGTACATGTACGTAGGAATAGAATAGAATAGAATAGAATAGAATAGAATAGAATAGAATAGAATAGAATAGGAGTGTCTCACCCAGGATGTCTTCATAGTGATGTTCTGACAGCCTGCGAGAGACGAGGGAACAAGTCGACTGACTGTGAGACTCTCTGACTTCAGACTCGGAGGATTTCCTGACACAGAGAGGACAAAAGTACAAGTGAGCATGTACAATATGTGACAATAAGGTATGAATTAATTTGAGTTGAATATGGTCTAATGTTATTATAATCATAATACCAAACCTTTGTTAAACAAGATTTAGGCTACACATTATGTTTGTGGTTTTGACCAATATTTGTTTTTGAAGGCCGATACCAAAACCCTATATTTTTAAAATCCATATTTAAATTTTAGCATTCTCATGAATGACAAGTATTGAGTGTTTGGCCCAGATTATGTTATTCTTGGCAGGATGGCAAAGCCTCTGAAACAGTGCTTAGACCATTATGTGATCAGAAAACTCTCCCATAAACCTATAATAATGAAATTCATTAGCAGCTATTTAAGGCAGGGTGACTGACCTCCCATATTCAATCATACCTTATTACCCTTCAATGAAGAATTCATTCACAAAAAACATTATTGGACAATTAAATGAAGTAAAATGTCGGTGAAGGTCAGTGACTAAAGGTTTTATTTCCAATAATGGGACCAGATTCTCTCTGGGCCCTAGTCTAAGCATATTTATTATTTCTACACCAAATATCCATATTTTTGGGTCAGTGGAATAACAATATTTCCTCCATCCACCACTAGGGGCACTACCCATTCCCTATATAACGCCATTCTCAGCATTATTCTTGCCCATGAAGGAAGGAACACATCAGCCTTGCTGCTAGCTAACTGTTCACAGTGGTTCTAGCGACTGCGCTGAGCGTTAGTTAGTGACATAGCCTGCACCTCTCTCAACATTTGAGAAACTATCCTTGACGGAAAAGAAGCCACTTTGCGTCACTCGACTATAGCCCGAGTCACCCAGCGACAGTAACAAGCCAGTCACCGCCATTGGAAAGTGTCCAGTGTTATCAAGCAAGATTTCACCAACGCTATAATAATAAAAAATCATAATTGATTGGATTTATTTCGCACCTTTCTAGATACTCAAAGTGCTTCACATATCAAGGGAGGGAACTCAACTCATCCACCACCAATGTGTAGCACCCACCTGGGTGATGCACGACAGACAGTTTTGTGCCAGAATGCTGCTCACCACACATCAGCTATCACAGTGTAGAGTTGAGGACTGAATGTGCCAATTAAGTAACGAGGGATGATTAGGTGGCCATGATTGAAGGAAGGCCTGTTTGGGAATTTAGCCTTGTGAAGAGTGCCGATGGGATCTTTAACGACCACAGAGAGTCAGGACCTCGGTTTAACGTCTCATCCGAAGGACGGTGCTCACTCACAGGACAGAGTCCCTGTCTCTGCCCTGGTGCTACGGCACACTAGCCAGAACAGAGAGCCCCCCCCCCCCCCCCCCCCCCAAGCCTGTGTGGAGTATCGAGGATTTCTGGCTGGGACCCCCTCATCCCCTCTACATCCGGTGTCTCGGTTGGTTCCACACAAGCCAAGCCTTGTCCCCAGGCTCGTGAGAGCACTGCGCCCGATTCAAGCATGCAGTGCTTGGCAGATGCCTGAAGCAAGCCACCGCTATCAGAGACGAAGACCCACTCTTCGCTCATCCGGCTAACCCAGACAAGGAAGACGTCTCCCCCGCCGTGGTTCCGGTTTCCGGCTCCTGGCGCTCCTACAATAGGCTGACCTGAAGCCGGACCCCGACGTAATGTGGAGGATATTTTGGAGCTGAATGCTGGGCAGCATGAAGGCTTCGCAGACCTCCCCTCATCTCAGATGATGGTGACATTTACCATGATGTCTTCAATACTGAATACCTGGTTAACCCTAGCACCGTATCTGACTCCGCTTCCATGGTGAGCTTGGGTGCCTGTCACCAACGCCGGCCTTCTTTGACTTGATCCTCCAGGCACACCACGTTATGGTGAGGTTGGACACCACAACAACGGTGGGAACATAAACCGCCAAGGCTCACTGAAGTTGCACATGTTGACTCGCAAACTGATCATTTGGAGCAGCGTGCATTTCCTCTCCCTGAGGGCAACACACGCACCGGGAGGATCCTGAACAGAGGACCTGATGTCCAGGGGCAGTGGGGGGATCCTGAACACAGGACCTGATGTCCAGGGGCAGTGGGGGGATCCTGAACACAGGACCTGATGTCCAGGGGCAGTGGGGGGATCCTGAACACAGGACCTGATGTCCAGGGGCAGTGGGGGGATCCTGAACACGGGACCTGATGTCCAGGGGCCGATTTACGGGGAGTGCGGGAAGGGTGCACGCTTTTATGAGGGCCCCGCAGGGACCTCCCTGTATGTAAGCCCCGGGTGCCTTCGTGGGATTTGGCTGTGGTTCTGCAGAGGCTTAAAGGCCCCCCCTTTGAACCACTACAGGAGGCGAATTGTCTTTCAAGACAGCGTTGTTGTTGTTGGCTCTGGCCTCAGAGAGTCACTCAGTTTGCTCGAGGGGATGGAAAGGCGAGTATGATCCCTAACCCGGCCTTTGTGCCTAAGGTTGTTGGTCCGTGTGCTCGTGTTACTACTTCTCCTGGGGAGCATCAGGCTCAGAGTTTATGCCCATGCAGTCCGTGCCCTGCACACTTATTTGGACAAGACAAGGGGGCTCAGGAAGAGTGATCAGCTGTTCATCTCCTGTGCTAATCCCTGTTTGGGCAGGCCCATCTCTAAGCAACACCTCTCACATTCGGTTATGAAGGCTAGTACCTTGGCTTACATGAGTCAGAGCGCACAGCCCCCTCCAGGGCTCCATGCGCACTCTACTCGTTCTTTGCCTTCTCCAGTCCCAAAGGACTTGGCAGCACCCGTCACCATGTTGTACTTCATGCTGGGCCCTCTTCAGGGGAGTGCCTATTCAGGACATTTGTGCGGCGGCGAGTTGGACCTCGCCCCTCACTTTTGTTTTGTTTGTGGGGCTAGTGCAAGGATTTTTTTTAATTCCTCTGACCCCAAAATATGGATATTTGGTGTAGAAATAATAGATGTGCTTCTGTAACCATTTGTATTTCGTCGTCTGCGTTGTGTTTTGTTAAGGAATGGACCGACACTCTTCAGCTTCAGTTGTGTGGATTTTATTGCCTGTCAACACACATGGATTCTCATTGGTCGGACATACAGCAGTGATCGGCACAGCAGACACGGCTCGTGGCAAGAATCATCTCTTTCTGGCCATAATAAATGTACAACAAAATATAAACAATATGAACAATTATGTACCTGTCAACACACATGGATTCTCATTGGTCGGACATACAGCAGTGATCGGCACAGCAGACACGGCTCTACAGAAAAACCAGGAAGCGTTAGCTTAGCGTACAAGCTAATGAGGCTAGCGATAGCCACCACGTTAACAAGATATAACCCACAGCACATTCAGGTAAGTACAATGCGATCGCTAACTACTGTCATACAATCCAACATAATACCATGATAGCTGTATCATTAGATTACATAGTTTTAACCCGTTTAACGTAATGCCTGTGTCTCATGCGACCTACCGTGGCAAGAATCATCTCTTTCTGGCGCTTAGGTGACGTAGCGGCCAGATTTAAATGCCAGGCAGGGACATGCCCACAACCCAATGAGTTAAAGTGATAGAACCCTGTAAATGACTGGTCAGTGCTCTGGCAAGTGGAACTAACTAAAATAACCAAACTAACTCCGTTACACTCCCCCCTGCTGAATTCCACTTGCTCGCATAGATTCCCAGAAAATAGAAATTAAAGAAACAAACAAATACTGACCAGCTAGTAAACATGACAGGTACTCAGCATAGGCACATCAGAGAGAGAGTGAGAGAGAGAAGGAGAAAAAAAAATCACATACATACAATACACAGAAAACCAATGGAGGAAGTAGACCCTGTGTAGTCACACGAAACCCAGTCAGGAGACTATTCTCCGCGAGAATTAGAGGAGAAGGAGGCCGGCCAAACCCCCTCAACCATCTCAGGTAAACATGCCTGTTACATGTCTAATGCACAATGTGATTACACAAACCCTCCATCAATAATCGACACCCGGGGACCCAATCATCAGACAACCATCCCCCATGTACACCATATGTGAGCCCAAACCCACCATACAGGAGCATAAAATAAACATTCTTCACCTTATGAAAAATAAATAAAAACATAAGACCCATTATACACATAATGGCACAACTCACAAGAAAAGTGCTTTTCTTCCTCTCTCCACATTCTCCAATAAAACAAAACATTCAAAACCAACATTCTCAACAGAGAAACAATTTACATTTTTTTTTTTTTTCTTTTTTTTTTTTTTTTGCAATCAGTTCACATTCATTCTTTGTTCCATCATTTCAATAAGCCTAGACACAGGTTTAAACAACCTCCCCGTTCTAGCCTGGACACTTTGTGACCGTGCCAGTGATCGTGTCAGTGATCGTGTCACTGGTGGGACGGGAACAACTTTACTGGGCAGTGTGGGAACATGTTCACTCGGCCCGGCGGCATCAGCCAGGGCAGTGCCAGTTTTGACACTCTGATTGGACTCCACTTCGTCTGACTCGGACACCAGCTGATCGGGTTCCTGAGAGTGAAGTCCCACTGAAGCAGGTGAAGGGAGTGGATCACTCTGACCATCAGGGAGATCAGAACAATCAGTTTGTGAATGAACCAGAGATGGGATGGAATGTGGTGCATCTCGGGCATCTTGGGACAGGCTCCCAACCTCCACACTCGAGTCACTAGACCCATCTGGCAGCTGGGAGACCCAGGCTCTGGTCCTATAGTCAGCAGCATCCGTTGACGCATCGTCATCCATCGTCACAACGTCCTGCTCCGTGTTTGGATTATCTGAAGCAGAGGAGGCCGACAGGTCCAATCCTTCTTCAGAAGCATTGCCGGGGAGTGGCAGAAAGTTGACCGGTGTTATCAGGTTGCGGTGGACCGTTTTAACAACACCAGTGGTGCTGTTCTGGATTTTGAAGGTCTGGCTGTCGGCATTCACCTCAGTGACCACGTAAGTCGCATCCTCCCAACGGTCAGCGACCTTACGCTTGCCACGTTCCCCTTTGTTGGCCAACAATACTCGATCTCCGACTTCAACTGGAGCTCCGCGGACCTTACGATTATACAGTTCAGTATGCCTCCTCAACTGTTTCGATGCTGAAGCTTGTGCAATTCCCATCGCTTCCTTCAGACTCCTTCGTAAAAGTTGAATGTACTCATCATATCTCTCAACTTCAGGGGTGTCCAGAACAGTGCTGAAAGCCAGGTCAATGGGCAACCTCGGTATCCTCCCGAACATCAAGAGAAACGGTGCATACCCTGTGGTCTCGTGGATGGTGCAGTTATAGGCAAACGTGAGGGATTTCAGTGCCTGAGGCCATCTGTGCTTTGCTCTGGGGGGCAGGGCCCGAATCATGTTGCCCAGTGTCCTGTTCATTCTTTCACATGAGCCATTGCCCATCGGATGATATGGGGTCGTATGGGACTTTTGAACTCCGGCAACACTCAAGAGCTCAGCAATGAGGGCACTCTCGAAATTGGCTCCCTGATCAGAGTGAATGCGCCTCGGAAAGCCATAGACACAGAAATAGTTATGCCATAGTTGGTGGGCCACAGCTTTAGCAGACTGGTTCGGACACAAAAAGGCATTTGCCATCTTCGTGAAATGGTCTGTAACAACGAGCACATCCATTGACCTGTTCTTAGGATCCTCCGCACACCAGAAGTCTATGCACACAAGCTCCAGAGGCTCTGTTGTTATGATGTTCTCAAGTGGGGCTCTAGCTTCTGGCTCGGGGGTCTTGCTCAGCACACACCGCCTGCAGCATTTCACATGCTCTCTTACATCCTTCTCCAGGCCTGCCCAGTAGAACCGTTGCCTAGCAAGGTGTAAGGTTCGTTGCTGGCCCTGGTGACCTGCTTCGTTGTGGACGCCTCCCAGCACTACTGCCTTCAGAGAAGCCGGAACAACGTACAGGTGAGTCTTCTTCTTTGTTACAGGGCTCCTTGCTACACGATACAGCACGCCCGCCTTCATAGTCAGCTTATCCCAGCTCTTCAGCAGACGGATGACATCAACTGTCTCGTGAGCTCGCTCTCTCCTCGACGGCCGTCGCCCCCTTTCCACAAAGAAGATCACTCTGCTCAGCACCGTGTCGGCTCTCTGCTTCTCCATCAGTTGGTCATGAGACAGCGCTTCGGTTCCATCCTCTTCCATCGGCATCACAGCTTGAGGTAGCTGTGGCAACAGCAGCGCTTGGGGCGGCACTGCCCCTTCCTGTGACTTGTGTGAACGGAGAACCGCCGCCACTTCCTGACTTGACAAAGCCCCGGGGGTGACAACAGCAGCGCACTGGCAGGCGACAGAAGGCCCAACGCCAGATCTCCCCTCAAGCGGGTGGGTAGACCACCGAAACACATCCTGCACCTTATCAGTGCCAACAGCATCAGCTTCAGCCACCAGCGTCTCATATGGCTCTCTAGTCAAGCGGTGGAGCGTGCTCGGATGAATGAAGGGTTGCCTGCTCAGAGCATCTGCGACGATGTTTTTGGGGCCCGGGATGTACTTAATATCAAACTGGTAGGGTGCCAGCTTGGCAACCCACCTCTGTTCACACGCATCCAGCTTAGCTTTCGACAGGATATACGTCAACGGATTGTTATCCGTCCATACTGTGAACAGGTGCCCCCTCAGCCAATGATGGAACTTTTCACAGACGGCCCATCTCATGGCGAAAAACTCCAGCCGATGTGCAGGGTATCTTGACTGTGCATATGAGAGCGACTTACTAGCGAAGGCGATCGGTCTTGCTACTGTGCCCCCCTCAGGCACTTGCGACAAGACAGCGCCGAGGCCATTACTGGAGGCATCCACTGAGAGGAGAAACGGTCCATCAAAATTTGGGTGGGCCAACACAACCTGATCCAGCAAAGCTTTCTTCAGCAGCAGGAAGGCTTGTCTGCATTCCTCTGTCCAGTCAGCAGCTGTC
The DNA here is from genome assembly GCF_964638095.1 of Poromitra crassiceps. NCBI lineage: Eukaryota > Metazoa > Chordata > Actinopteri > Beryciformes > Melamphaidae > Poromitra > Poromitra crassiceps. Next base: position 161,073 of record NW_028152041.1, read on the forward strand.
AGCGTGCGCTGGGGCAAGCGACGCCTTGTCGCCTTCTTACGAGGAGCTTTGTGGCCAGTCGTGAGACCAAATAGCGGCTTGGCTATTGATGAACAGCCCTCAATGAACTGCTGGTAGAACACCACCATTCCCAGAAACGACCTTATCTTCTCCTGAGATGGGACATCTGTACCGTCTTCCATAAGATCCGCCTCAGATAGGGCCGTGATGGCCCGTACCTTTTCGGGATCTGTAGCGATGCCATCTGCACTCACTATATGGCCAAGGAATCTCACGGACCTCTGCAAGAAATGGCATTTCTTTGGGGCCAATTTCAGATTATGGGACTGCAGACGCTCGAATACCACTCCCAGCCGTTCCAATGCCATTTCCTCAGTAGGAGCAAACACCAGGACGTCGTCCAGATAGCAAAGAAGACTGAGGAAATTTTGGTCACCAAAGATGTTTAGCATCATCCGCATGAAGGTCGCGGGGCTGTTGCACAGACCTTGTGGCAAGCGATTATACTCATACAGCCCAAATGGTGATGTAAAGGCTGTGTATTTCTTGTCATCTTCATGAACCTCAACGTTGTAGTATCCCGACGTGAGGTCCATGGTCGAGAAGAAAGCATTGCCACCCAAAGCTGCAAGGGCGTCGGCCTGATGAGGGAGCGGGTGAGCGTCTTTGATGGTTCGGGCATTTATCCAACGGAAGTCGGTACAGAGTCTCAGGTCTCCTGACTTTTTCCAAACGAGGACCAAGGGCGATGCGAAGTCGCTGCTGGACTTCCGTATGATCTCTCTGTCTTCCATCTCATTCAGTGCTTGTCTGAGTTTCTCATACTGGGTGGGTGCGATGCGTCGGTATGGTAACCGAAAGGGCTTCTCATCACTGAGTTTTATCCTGTGAACACAGCCTGTAGCTTTTCCACAATCCAGCTTGTGTCTGGAGAAGATTGACTGGTACTTAGCTATCAGCTTGACGAGTTCCTCTTTGCATGCTGGAGACACATCACAGGAACCAAGATCAATGTCAGCCAACCCCAGGCTCCGCAATATTGAGCTCGGGCTGCCCTGAGGAGTCCCACTGAATGCTGTGCCCTCATTCTGACAATCTGGGAGACTTGAATCCTCAGATGTGAGATGGGATTCCCTCCCATTGTCTGATGCCACATCGCCCGACCTTTGCACTTGTTGCTGGGAAACAAGCTGTGTGTCATGTGGGTCGGGGCTGTCAAAGTCTTCCAACTCCATGCAGGGATAGACGTCAGCAAGCTTGGCATTCCTCTTCAGTGTCACGGGCTTATCTGAAGGATTCATCACTTTAAGTGGCAGCCAGCCATCACTACGGAGCAACGCCACGGTCCGCCCGACCAACACTGACTTGGGACGTGACCGAGCAGTAGTGGGCTCAATAATGACAGCACTGCCCATTGAGATGTTGTCGACGCTCTGAAGCCGGCCCCAGACTAGGTGTTCACTCAGAGGCTCGAGCGTCACAGCTTTCTTTATCCTTGCAGTTCCCACCTTGTCAGGGACATCACTGCCTGTCCACAGCTCCACATTAGCCAACAAGCTCAGTAGCTGATGCTGCTCCGCTTCACTGCCCTCAGACGCAGGCTTCTGGCTCAAAACATCTCTTGAGACTTTCAAACGTCGAATCAGGTATTTCAGAAGGTTACTTCCTACTATGAGGTCATCATTTTGTGTCGCAACCACCAGCGTTGGAACGATCACTGGGCAGCCGAACAGCTCCATTTTTAGATCACACACTCCTAAGGGCTTGGTCTTTGACCCGCCGCATCCGATCAACACCACATCCGTAGGTGTCAGAGAAGGGCTCTCCAGCACTCCTTCCTGCAACAGCCGCTTCAGAACTTCAGAGCTCAGGCTACACGCCATTGAGCCACTATCCAGCATAGCGTCCACTTCCACTTTGTCTCCAATCAGTACTTTAGCATGGAACAGTCCATCATATGGAGCGACCTTTTGAGTGTTCTGCAATATGACTTTACTCTCCACTTTTAGTTCCTCACACATACTTTTATAAACAGACTCCAAATCATCTTCTGTTGTACTTGGGGGATTCACTACTGGCTCAACACTTGCCCCCCCAAAATGTTGGCCTATCAGTTTCCCACACGCTGAGTGGTGGGGTCAACAGAAGCTACTGGCGGTGGCATTGAAGCTTTTGGACAGTCAGTACGTGTGTGGCCAGAAGCATAACAGAGGAAGCAGAGGTGGTTGGCTCGGCAATGAAAGCGAGTATTATGGCTCGTGTCCCCACACACCTCACATGGCTGCGGGGGTTGGATTCGGTTTCTGGCGCTCCACTGTGGCCGGCGTTCTGGTCTGCCATACTGCTGAGGTCCCTGCTCCAGGAGACGTTCCAACATGTTGACAAGTCGGTCTAGAGACTCAGCGGAGCCCTGTGATGGCTGGCCTAACGCTGGGCTTGTGTTGGGCCTCTGCTGGGCTTGTGAATCATTAGTGGGCTTACCAGCAGGCACTGAGAAAGGGACAGCCGGGCTGACGTCTTGTCGCAGCACGGTGACTGTAGTGGCAGTCTTAGGCTGTGATGAGTGCCTCTTATCCCGTCTTTGCTCTACCAGTTTCTCGTGAACATCAGCAGCAGTCCACTGCTGTAGGGGCTTGCACCTGAATATCAGGGAGAGTTCAGAGTCAGGGCAATGTCTAATAAACATGGTAGTGAGTTCACGTGACGGATCATCCAGTGTCTTATTCTGTCTCTTCATACAGTCCTCAGTCACTTCCATCGCTCTGTTCAGTCTGAGCCAGTACTCAAAAGGGTCTTCAGTGGGGAATGGCCTGGTTGCATAGAAATCAGCCAGAGGCATCATGGAGGAAATGGTGTCACTAAAATGTTGTTTTAATATATCAAAAATGGGACCCGGGCCTTCAGACAGAACAAGAAATGGGTTACTGCGTATGGCGACACGAACCACCTCCCTCGCTTTCCCCATGAGTCTGTTCAGGACTTCCTCGGCTTGCTCCGTCAATGGGACTGCCCGTTTTCTGAGATATGTTATAATGACCGACTCCCATTCATGCACCGTGTAGGCATCTGAGCCATCCCCCTTGAAACATGCTGGCTCCTTGATGTCAGACTTCACCACTAGGTTCACAAGAGAGGTATCACCCCCCCGCGATCTGTATGTGCCACTCGCAACATGTGAACCCTCCCCGCTGTTAAGCTTTGAGTCAATGCAGGCGGCGATTCTCTCCCCAATTGACATTCCAATTTGTTTAGCTATGTCTGCGATCATATGTACAGAGGCATTGCCCTCGTTTGCATTGCATGAATCAAACCCAACAGCGCCAACTGGTGGCGGAGCAGTGATATCATTATCATTATCTGGCATTTCAACATAACCTGGCACAGGAGTAGATGTGCTGAAAAATGGAAACCTTGTTGTTCCCCGACCAACAGGTGTGATAGGAGCGTACCTTAATGCTCCTCTCCCCCTCCCAACACCAGTTCCATACTCCATATTACCCAAACAGGTAGATTAAGCACAATAAATAAAAAAAATAAACTTCTTTCACACAGTCTCCAAAACCCACTTAAAATGAATTAAATTTGAAAAAGTACAGCTGCCCATAAAAAGAAACACCCAGACAATTCAGTCAGATCAGACCACCTCTGGTCAGAATAACATTAGAATTAAATTTGTCAAACAAATAAAATAAACTGGCTCAACCACCCATGTAAAACGTAGCTCAGTAAAATCCCTGCTGCAGCATCATTGGAAACACAGTGACAAAATCGAATTTAGCTTCCACATAAATAAAACTATCGCCCCCTCTGCTGGCGAAAAATGACACTGCGCCTAATAATACCTGCGCCTGCGCAAATGACTGTTTGCAAACCACGGTGTTTTTCTCCAGGTCCAGGCAGGAGAAGGTGTCTTCCCCCGACGTGGAGAGAAGCCTGGAGGACGGTCACGGCACCATTGTAACCATTTGTATTTCGTCGTCTGCGTTGTGTTTTGTTAAGGAATGGACCGACACTCTTCAGCTTCAGTTGTGTGGATTTTATTGCCTGTCAACACACATGGATTCTCATTGGTCGGACATACAGCAGTGATCGGCACAGCAGACACGGCTCGTGGCAAGAATCATCTCTTTCTGGCCATAATAAATGTACAACAAAATATAAACAATATGAACAATTATGTACCTGTCAACACACATGGATTCTCATTGGTCGGACATACAGCAGTGATCGGCACAGCAGACACGGCTCTACAGAAAAACCAGGAAGCGTTAGCTTAGCGTACAAGCTAATGAGGCTAGCGATAGCCACCACGTTAACAAGATATAACCCACAGCACATTCAGGTAAGTACAATGCGATCGCTAACTACTGTCATACAATCCAACATAATACCATGATAGCTGTATCATTAGATTACATAGTTTTAACCCGTTTAACGTAATGCCTGTGTCTCATGCGACCTACCGTGGCAAGAATCATCTCTTTCTGGCGCTTAGGTGACGTAGCGGCCAGATTTAAATGCCAGGCAGGGACATGCCCACAACCCAATGAGTTAAAGTGATAGAACCCTGTAAATGACTGGTCAGTGCTCTGGCAAGTGGAACTAACTAAAATAACCAAACTAACTCCGTTACACTTCTGTCTAGGGCCCAGAGAGAATCTGGTCCCATAGTGAGTCATCTCACTCATATATTCATAAAACCGGGGTTATATTCATAACCTTAAGTTTTTAGTCAAGGAGGAATCATAATATCCATTATATTGGCAGTGGATCACATTAGACCAATATCCGATATTTAATAAATGCTAAAGGCCAGTATCGGGGGGAATGGATAAATAAAAATGATCAAACAAATCAAAATCAAAATCAAATATCCATACCTGTTTATGTTGTCTCGGAGCCTGTCACCCCTGGGTCTCCTGTAGGTGCTGGGGGTCGGCTGGGGGGAGGTGGAGGGCAGCGGGGGGAGGTTCCTGCGCCCTCTGCCCTGCCTCTGGCTCTTCCCTGCTCCTGCTGGGGCGGTGTTGGTTGGGTGCTGGAAGGTGCGTTGGGGCTTAGGGACTGGGTTGATGGGTGGCGCCCCCGGCTCTGTGTACACATTCTCTCGGGGTTCTTTGCCTTCTCCGGTCCCAAAGGACTTGGCAGCACCTGTCACCATGTTGTACTCCACCTGCTTGTCCTTGCCAGGCGGGCTGAAGTAGTTTCCAAGCTCTGCTGGGGTTTTATCGTGGTTTTCTTGCTCCAGCTTTCGAAACAGAGTGAATACAGCTCTCTTTTCCTGCGTAGTTTGTTCCACTGCTTTCCTGCCTTTGCTTTTCATCAGTGTCCCTACCTGCTGCTTCATAGCCTCCATGGGTGAACAAGGCCTTGAATCCCCAAGCTCTCCTGCATTCTCCTTCCCATTGCTCTGCTTCTCCTTGTGGGCTGCTCTCCTGCACTCCTCCCCTCTTTGGATCTCACTTTTACAATCACTGCTCTTGAGCGTCCCTCTTTGGTCTTTGGCGAGCTCAACCGGTGAACAAGGCCTCGAATCCCCGAGCTTTCCGACATTCTCTTTCCCAAGGTCCTGCTTCTCCTTCTGGGCTGGTCTTCTGCAACTGTCCATGTTCTGCTCATCAGTTGGTTTACCATTGTTTTTTGTCAGAGTTTCTGTCCTTTTTACGCCAGTGCATGGGCCTGGAGAGGAGGATGTTGGTGGCGTCTGAGTGGACTCCTTCCCCTCCCACTGTGAGATCTTCTCCTTGATGTTCCCTCCATGGGTCCTGGGCAGCTTGCCGCCCACCGGCGGGGTGTTTTCGTTACCGCGAAGGTCCAAGGTTGGCCTCCTGTGAGCCATCATGGGTGATCCTCCTCGGTTGCTCAGGTTGTCCAGAGGGGTGAAGGGGAATTTCTGCGTCCCCTCTTCTCCCTGCTCAGCTCCCTTGTTTTGCACTGAGGCAAAGTCACCACTCGTCCCACCAAGATCGCTCTTCTTGACCCTAAAACACACAATTATTATTATTTTTTTTTTACATAAAGGGTGATGTGAACATTGATATGAACACAAAGTCAACACAAACAAGTTATTATTATTATTAATTGATGAATTAATAATAACAAACTGCTAATAAGCACGACCCAAATGAAATAAAAAGTAAAAACTGACCCAACAAAAATCCTCTGTAACACGTGTCATCAACTCACACAGTGATATGAACATGCATTACATTTTCAGTCATAGCTCATTGATTACCTGCTAGGGAAAGCCCTGACTATGCTAACAGCAGACTAAGAACTGACTGCTACCAGATCTTCCTGAACTCCCAGAGCGCTCGTTGTGACTGCCAGTGAGGGGACAGCAGTCTTTTTCTGGCGACAGTGGGAAAGTCCAGCCCTGGGTCTCCAGTCTGGGAGTAAATGCCAGAGGACAAGCCTATGACCGAGCTTCTTCTTCTCATCAGCCTCGCTAAATAAACACATAGTTGGAACAGGGCCCACTTCATCAAACATGAAGTTTTAATCAAATAAACCGGAGGAAATGGGAACCCTAAGTTTAAAGACCTTTTGTGACTTTCCCTTAATGGACACAATGAGTAAAGGCTTTTTGGGACCAACCTATAAATCTTGTTACTTATTTCTCAAGCTCAGGGGGGATTTAAGAGATACGAAGGCTGACTTCTCAAGCAAAACAAAACGACAACATTCTGATGCAAACCTGTTGACAGTGGAGTAGATGCAGTCTGGTCCTGCAGTCATTCTTTTAGCAGCTGACATGATCACTGTACACCTGAGACAGAGAGAGGGGGAGGGGGGAGATGAGCACAGAAAAAGAGGAAAGCATATGTAGCCAATCCTTCCATCAGTTCTGTGCTCTGCATGCATTCAGAGCTTAGCTTAGACATTCACATAACTTCTATTGACATCCTGTCTGGCTCAGTTTCAATGGAGGGTTTAAGTGTCAAGTGACCCTGAATCCTTTTTCATTGGCTTCTCACAAGTCTCACAATTCTGGAGAAAATGCTGGCCTGAAAGAATCTAATGACAAGAGTGGATGAGACATGTAGAGTTTGTGTGTGTGTGTGTGTGTGTGTGTGTGTGTGTGCGTGTGCGTGCGTGTGTGTGTGTGTGTGTGTTTGTGTGTGTGCGTGCGCGCGTGTGTTTGCATTGTATTGTACCCCCCTACTTACTGTACCAAGACTACATGTCAAAATACCCCTTTTACATCTTCATCATTGAGAATCATGATTTGGTAACATTTCCAATAAGGTCACAAAAGATAGCCTTACCAATAAGCACTCAGTATGGTGCAGTATGGAGGCAACGGGGAATTATTTGTTATTGTTTACAGTATGTGCCATTTAGCACCTTATTCAGAGCTATGAACAATTAATTAAGAAAGTGTTCATTATGCAGATTTGCAGATATCCAGGAACTAATGATGAGATACTGGTTCACTAGCAGTCCAATCTTAAGTCATTTATCATTATCTACTATTAGTAGGCTACTTGATATCAGGACCTATTTGTTAACTAGCAGTTTGTTCCTGATTTGTTCCTCATTCCTTGGTACTTTTTGATTTTGTGACACAGATTCAAATGCAAATCAACAAAAAAAAACAAGTCAGGTGACATCTTGGGAACAGGTGGAAGCGGTCTGGAAGTGAATTTCAAAATATTGTCACTTTGTTTTTGTTTTTTTCCATCACACCGGCAGATTCAACTCCCCCCACCCCCCACATATCTGAGATTAAGGGACTTATTAAGATTGACATTTTATGCAGCGTGACTATTCTGTTTTCAGTTGGTAATGTGCAGCAGTCATGAGCCAGCTGGGCAGACTCGAGGACAAAGCATGACAGCCAGGGGATTCAGTGTGACTCCCAAGAGCAGTTCATAACACAACTCAACATTTCAAATCCACAGTCATCACTCTTCTCTTCTCTCCCTATCATTTCCTTATGGTTTCCTCCTCTCCTCTCCTCCCCTCCCCTCTCCTCTCCACTCCTCCCTTATCTGCTCCTCTCATCTCCTCTCCTCTCCTCTCCTCTCCTCTCTTCTCTGCTCCTCTCCTCTCCCTCTTTCACATCTCTCAGGCCAATGTTTCAAAGTTCACTGGCCTCTCCGATAATGCCTTGTATTTTCCAGCTCTGGGACTGTTGTCATCATTTGTTTAGTTGATCTGAAGCCCAAGTGACAGTGTGAATAAGCAGAGGGACAACGTATGCCTCCTAAAGCAGCAGACTAGCTGTAACAGGCTGGGAAACAGACATCATTCCAGATACACAATGATGTATGATAAGGACATAGAACATATCCAGAGCTGCACTATTCATCAAAAAACTAAAAGGCTGTTGCAGTTTTTTCCCCTCAGAGGTTCAAGACAGCTTCCTAAATATAGCATTTCTGTTTTATTTTTGTCTTCAAACTGAGCAGATTACAGTAAAACCATGAACATCTTATTTTCTCCCCTGTAGACATTTCATTACAATTATTTAAGTGTTGACAAAGAAACTATAGTAAATGCGTTGCCCTCATGTAGTGTAATTTTATATTCAGCAACAAACTCCCAGTAGATTTATTTTATGTCATCCAGTCATATTAGCATCCATAGCTTTAGCCAAAAGCCAAAGCGACTAGATGCGACGAGATGTCCATTCGTTCATCCACAGGCAAAGACAAATGTAGAGAAAGTGAGCAGATTAAAACAGCCTAAAACAACACAATTTTACACGTCAAATGTCTTTAGATCTCTATGCCTTACCTCCCTCTGTTGTACAGGTTCCATGCATTCACTACTGGAAGAGGAGCATACTGCCACAGATGCTATCTCACTTAAAACGGTATCCATTGGTATGACTTCTAAAATGCCTTGACCGTATATCCAGGATAACTAAAGTCACCAATTGCACTTTTCTAATTTGCTGATTTAATATAAAGCATGCTGCCTGGAAGTGGTGCATCAGACAACTGAACGAGAGTAGAGAAGGGACATAAAAGTCCCACCTCAAAGTACTGTACATCCCTTTCCCCTGCCCATTTTCTCCAAATCTGCATCTCTCATTCTGAATTGACTCCCCCCCCTCTCTCTCTCTCTCTATGTGATGGGTTTCATGAACATCCTATATTTTCTATGAATGAATTAAACTTATAATGATCTAAATCTAAACGGATGATAATAATCTAGTCCTTAGCTGCAGGGGAAGGAGTGGAACATAATCAGAGGTCATCGTGTTACATCATTTCCCTCCAAATCCCGAGTTTGTTGGAATCCACATTGGAGCAACTGCCTCTCGACCACAGTTGCAATGACAGCTGTAGCAAGATGTTCCATCCCCTTTGCCCCATGGTGTATTTTCACATCATAAAAAAGCAGCATTTAAGAAAGCCCAAATGAAGATTAAAATTAAAATGAAAACTGTGTGACACGAAGAAACTCCAAGGGGTTTATAAAAGAAATGCCTCCCCCAAAAGAGAATACAAATAAATATAATCGAGATGATGAACAAAAACACAAATGAATTGCCTTACAATTCATACATTATGCATAATAGCATGCTTTAACTGACATGTAGCCTAAGGAAATAGCATGAGCATGAAGTTAAGTAATAGCCTGAAATTTCTCAAATGGAATACATAAAATGAGTATGGAATACATTTAAAGGGTTTATTTTTTTGACCAAGTCCTGAAGTGCACAGTATGCAGCTGAATGGAAAAATATACATTGTGAAAATTAGAAAATCAGGTAATGTTTTGAGTTTTGTAATAGTTTGTAATATTATTCATAAATTAAAGAAAGTAGGAAACCTTTTTAGACCTATTGCTTTTTTGTCAGCATGGCAAATACTAATTACAGGTCAGTTTCAAACCACTTACTTAACAGTATACTGTAGTCTATCCTAACATACACTTTATAATTGTAGACACAGAGTTTACACAAGAGTAGCTTTTTTTATGTCCTCCTAGGCCTACCTGAGTTCAAATCCTGGCGAAGTTCAATGCTGGATCTCTTTTCACGTGTCAGACAGTAGACTGAATGCAAGTAGTTTTGGCGGTGCAGTTTTTAAAGGCACGTAGAAATCTGCCTGCAGCCAATAGTATGGGGTGACTACAACCCAGAGTGACTGACACAATGACAGGTGATAGTTGAACAGCTGCCGCCATGTGAACTGCTGTCTCAGCTGTTGCTTTAAGCTTGTCATTCCACTCCTGACCTGCTGGTGGCAGTAGAGCAGCGCCGTATTCTGCGAGCAGTGACGTGAAACAAGAATCCGCATAGCACCCATGGCCACAGTAAACAGATGATGGTCGCCCCACTCCGACAACAAGCTAACGTTTACCTGAACAAAAAGGTAAGATTGCTGTTTTGGGCGTTTTAAATGTATTCTCCGTTTGAAACTGTAACTGCGGAGAGTTTGTTCGCGGTGTTATACATTGACGTTTAGGTGTATAGACGCGGAATCGGATAATTTGCTACTCGATGTGATGTGTCCCCTTGTGCCTTGTCACTTGTTTTTTCTTCTTCTTCTTTTGTGTGCAGAGATGGTCAAAAATAAATAACATGTCACTCCTTTGAGGGAGTCGACGCTCAAAATGCTGGTCAGAAGGGCTGTAATTAGAATTAGATTTAGAATGACTAGTAATACTAATTAGAATACACTGTATTCTAATTACTAGTCATTATACACGTATTCTTAAAATGTGCCTTTTTAAATAATAAACCTAAGTCGTTCTCATCCGTTAACAAATAAAAACCCTGCAGTTGGAAACAGACATTTGTAAACATCCACAAACAAACGAACTAACTAGCATCTTCTAGCAACTAGAAGTTGTGTAAAATGTTTAAACTATCTTATTACCAACCTGTCAGGTTGTTTCTGTATTTGTATGGGATATGCTGTTTTGTTTGACCTGTTTGACCCGATTTTCTCGGTTGACACTCCAGGATTTTAATGGCTTTTAGCCCTGGGCAGACTGTAACATGTTTGTCCTGCGATCTAACGTTGCAAATAGAGCACTTGGTATCTTTTGAACAGGACATCCTGCCGTGATGTGGCATAGTGTATAACACGTGTGAAAGCCTATTTGCATTTTGATTCAAAGGAGTGGCTGAAGTTGATTCAGAGCTGTGTATCTTTTATTGAGTGGACACTGGACAGTGTGCACCACCAGATAATGGTGCTGGGCTAGTATCCAAGTCATACGCCTACTGGGTGGGACCACACTCATTGAAATAATATCAGTTATTATTATGATTATGAAGAGATTTATTTGTCAATAAGATGAAAGGCCAGTGGCTTTTAGGTGTATATTGATTTGATGATTTTCATGTGTGATACACTGCTAACCTTCCAAGGCACCTGGTTTTGCACGAGAAAACAAGCCATCTGGACATTATAAACATTATTTATTCATATTCATTCAATTTTCACTCATAATATGAAGGCTCCAATCTGTAAAAGTGTTCTAATGTAGTCAGGCAAGGACTAAGATTAGTGACTGACCTTTAAAATCTCCCATAATTTGTTTTATGTTTTGTATAAGTAGCTGTCACTGTCAAATTGTGAATATAAAATATAATAGCCTAAACTTAAATGAGACTAGACTTCTAATTTTTAATACAGCTCAGTATTTTGACATCCCCTTCCTTCTGTTGGTGTTTGCCAGTGTTTGTCCCATCTGGTATAGTGGATGACATTACCTGAGCCTCCTCCCTGTGCTGTGGCCGTCCCCTGAAGACCTTCACTAGCAGCTACACCCCTTCCTCCCTCCGGCTGCTCCTGTGATGCCTCCCTCGTGCTGTGGCTCCCTGTCACAGTACACCCATCATCATCTGGTTGTCTTCCTCCTCACCTTCTTTAGGTAAAAGGTTTGCATCTTGAAACTTCGCCGTTTCATAAACTTTTGTTAACCACAGACCTTATTTCATGCATTTAACTGAAATTCCCATACAAAAATCCCATTGACGTGTTTACACGTAAGAACCAGGAAGTGCAGGGACTTCTGAGTTAAGCCTACAAAAATACGTCGTCCCTGCGGTACTCTATTGGTGCTTGAAACACTGCTTTTGTATACAAAACAGAATTTGAAAGTAAAGCCACACCTGCTTCACTGGAAAGCCGTGGAGAGGTGGGATGATGTGCAACAAGGTTTGTGCACCTGTTATGCACCTTCGCCTGCTGAGCCACAAAAACAGCCCACATACAAAATGATGAGTTATGTAACTTTAGAAATGGCAAAGTGAACAGGAAAGTTCAGTGTAGCAGCTAGAGTATAAAAATAAAAGCACAATTAAATGGCTTGGGTTATCAAAGTCCAAAGTAGGTTAGACGTCTATGGTGCAAGGTTAAGACAGGCCAAACACCGTTCAGAAAATACCATGTGTGTATAATGATTTACAATAGGCAGTGTTCCTGTATGTGAAAAAGTATGAGAAATTAATTATTTTCAGGTCCCAGAAACTTGAGAAAGGACACAAAAAGTGCAACAAAAAACGGAAGGAAAAATATTCTTAATTCCTGATACGCAAGACAAAATTTTTGTTATACATTGTCTTCTCATATATTGTGATATTTGTGGTGAATATTAGTCTTCAGCTATATTGTAGCAGTCAAGTTGACAGTCAAGGCTGCCCACAGTCACATTTAACATTAGTCATGTTTCCATTTTGATGCGCATTTTGAAGTATTTCATTAGAAAAGGTTGATGGAAAGCGACACAATTTGAAAAAACATACTCAATTTTGCCCCCCCCCCCCCAAAAAAAAGAAATTTTTATGCTTGCTTGAGGTGGTTGATGCGCACAATGGGAGATGGAGACACCTTTTTTGAATATGTTCTGAAAAAATGACTGTTGAAATGGAGAGTGTGCAGCGACAGTAAACAGCGCAGGGCTTCAGTTGATGAATCTCATGCCATATGTTTCTTTAATTCAGGCCCAGTTAGCCGTCGGCGTAGTTAATCTTTGACTACTACAGTAGTAGCTGTGGTATCACAAGTCTGCGTCCATTTCAGACACTCTTATCAGAAAGGTAAAGCAAAATGCCGTCTGCAGCAGTTAGTAGCAGACAATGCGCACTGCGCAGTACAATCACTAAAACGAAATGGCTTTTTGTCCATTTCCTCTTTTTCAGAAAATGACATTGTATTCCAGTGTTTCCCCTAACTGTGTTCAGCAGCAGTGAGTCCCTGCTACTGGGAAATTGACCCTTCTGCTTTTTCATAACAAACAAATAAGGTCCAATTAGTGAATAGATTGTGACTGATAATACTGGTAGTAGGATTGGCAACAACCACAGTTCTGACAACAAAAATGATCCCCTTTGCATTGGATGAAGTGTGCAAAGTTGTTTTGAAAAGTTGCCAAGTAATTAGTACTTAAAACTGTTATGTCCCTTTACAGCGTAAAGTTGAACTTTGGCCTGGTTATTCCATGTGGCTGTTTTGAATAAGTCTCTACCAAATTGCTTGCTGAGTTGGACCTTCTTCTTCTGTCTGTTTCAGCTATGTGCTGCTGCACGCGTCCAGGAAGACGTTCAGCAACGTGAAAGTGAGCATCTCAGCTCAGTGGACGCCGGCCGTCCAGAATGACAGTGTGCCGGCCTTCTCCCCTGGCAAGGTACTGAGCACCACAATCACAAGCAGAGCAGAGCAGAGCAGCAGATCATCCATCCATTGTGCTCAATACAATACAATATAACCCTTCCCTCCTTTTATATTAGTTTTTGTACAGTTCTGCATCTGTCCATGAAGTATCTAGTGAAACTGTATGCATGTTTGTATGAGTGTGTGTGTGTATATCTCTATGTTTTGTTTGTGTGTTATCTGCAGGTTTTATTGGTGTCTTTAAAAAAAGCAATAGCCTATAGAGACAGTCGGTATGTGTGGGAACGCCCACAAAATGTTATACGGCTGGTGCGCGAGTGGGGTAAAACCGCCCATATATCTGAATAGGCTCACTCACCAAAGGAAGGTGCTGCGGCTCTCAACTACAGGATTGGGGATTCTAGAGCAGAACACAAGACGTCTGTTCAGATGTGCATTTACTCCGGGGGTTAAATCCCCGATCGTGTCTGCCTGGGTTGGGCTAGCAGCTAAATTCTAACTTTGCTGAATGGATAGAACGGGGGATTTACCCCACCCTGGCCACGCCCCCAGCCAGCTAACCCAGCGTCTATGACGAGACATCGCCTCAGCCTATTTGGGCTAAAACAGGTCGTATGAAACAGTCTTCCCCTGCAGCAGTATTTATGGCCTGATCACAGTAGAATCGAGTAGAAAGGAATAGGAAGTTGAAATGAAAGCCTTCTGCACTGGTTGGGGTGTGTGCTCATTCAGCAGGTATGCTAACCTGGCGCTGCCAAATGGTTTGTTTTCACTTAACCATCTGTTACGGCCTTCAAAGTATGTCAACAAATGGCTCAACAGAAGACCAACGAGTCGCTCGGGAAACCGTTTCAAAGGGCAGGCACTTTCAAAAACTACCTAGCAGGTGATTGGATGAACCACCTGTCTCTCTATCACAGGCTCGCTGTCGTCGCACCTAAATCCCACCCGTAGCTGCCTCTCATAGGATGTTGATGGTGCGAACCACTGCTGGTTCCCTTTCAAACCAATAGATTGGAGCATGGCTAGATGGATTTGTCGTGATCTCATGATCTAGTGTGAATCCACCTGCATTACAAGGTTACAGCTATGCTGAGCTGAATAGAATAGAACAGAGTAGAATGGAATAGGGTAGCCACCCTGTGTCTCGGGAAGGTACTGTCTGTGCTCAATGAGTAGAGACACATTGAATTGACAAGAAGAGAATGCAGGGTTCTCTTTCTTTTTTTGTCTGTTTTTTTTTGTTCCATTGCTCAGCCTCCAAGCCCCCCAGCTCCCCTCCTGTTTGTTGCTGACCTCTTGCCACAGCCACTCATAGAATTCTTGGCCTAAACAGGAAGTTAGCCCTTTGGCCTGGAACTTCTAATTACGTGCTATTGAATTTCCTTCCACCTCAGTGTGTGAGAGACTACTCACAGTGCGTGGAGAGGCTTATCAAACGACCAGTGATGTAATGATTTAGGCTTGCCTCTGAGATCAATTGTAAAGGCTGGATTCCATTCACTCAAGTGTTAGCTTATATTGTAACATAACCCTATGATATCATCATGCAGGAGGGGCCACTTTTCTGCCATTTATTTTATTCATGAATGTAATTCAGTGGTTGTCAAAGTGAGATCTGGGGACACTCAAAATTAGAAATATTTAAATTTCACTACCATGAGAGAATGTGTAAAAATGACTTTTGTAATAATGGCTTTCACCACTATCATTTCCCAATGTGCAGTTACACAATTCACCACAAAACCAACCAATTATTTCCCATAAGGAACTGAATCATGTGTGTGTGTCTACTTGGACATGAAAGTGAGAACCCCTGTTTGTAGTTAATTAAACTGTGTGTCATTAATTTCGCTCAGACATGGGAGGACAATCGTCTGTTTGCAAATGAAGAGGAGGCCACGCTGTTCCTGGGAGTGCTGGACACCATCTTCCTCTTCTCCTACGCTGTGGTGAGTAGTGAACATGGTATCCTGTGTTTAACAAGCTTCTGAGAGTAGCGGGCTCTGCCACAAGTATCAGCCCCCAATTGGCAGCAGCTGCACGCATGTGTGCCAAGTAGGCCTGTAGGCCTGGGGACGGGGAGAAACGTTGATTCATGTCTTTGACTTGCTTTCCTTCAGCAACGTTGCCCTCTGACAGAAGGACAATTGATCGTGATTTCCCCCCCGTGGTCCCCATTAGGGCAATCAGAGTGTAATTTAAACACTGGGGCACAGTGTCAGACTGCTGGTGTCTAGGTAGGACAGTCATATCCCCCCTATCCACCTTATTTCGAGATGCGATGATGCCTTATGGGTGCTTCTTCCGGTGTACGTTGCTGACACAGACACAACATACTGTAGACCGTAGATCTCCGTGAAGTGAGCAACAATCTCCAACAGTTTGACTTCCGGTTTAGCGATTTTAACCCTAAACCCCCGTAGCGCATCCAGCTTGGCAAAAATCTCGTCAATAAATATCCAGAATTGTTCAAAGAGCAACAGAAATAGTGGATGTGATAGATACAATTATTTAGGGGTGGGGGAAAAAATCGATTCACCTAAGTATCGCGATTTTTAATGTCACGATATTTTGAATCGATCTTTTATTCCAGAATCGATAATCGCTGAATTTTTTTTTGGGTGCTTGCAGTCAGGCCACTCACTGAACAGCAGGCCAGGCGCCGCCTACTGGTTTACTAGTGGTTTTATTACTTTATTAGTTAGTCTGAAGTAATAATTGCACTTCAGGGTTAAAGTGGGTGCATCTCATTGTAAAATTGGACTTCAAACGGCCCAAATCTGGCTTCAAGCGGCCCAAATTGGGCTTCAAACGGCCCAAATTTCACGCGCGTCGGCCCATATCGGCCTGGCCTGCTTGGTATCTAATGCCCGGCCTGAATTATGATCCCAGTCCGCCCCTGTTTTTAACTATATCGCCCAGCCCTACTCATGATATAATATACAGTCTCTAGTGTATGATTCAACTTTTCCCATGTTCTAATCTAGTGTAAAAAAGCAAACAAACTGAAAAAAGAAAAGAAAAAAAGAAACAAAAATCGCAATAAATCGTAATATCGAATCGCAATAATCGTAGAATCGCAATACTTAAGAATCGCAATATAAATCGAATCGGCACCCAAGAATCGTGATAGTATCGAATCAGGAGATAAGTGAATCGCCACAGCCCTACAATTATTACATTCCCTCAAATAAGTCGTCAAACGAGTGTATTTGTTGTGACAAGCAACTTTTTTCCCCAGCGTCGGAGTTTTAACGATGAATGAAAACGCTCAATTTAACCCCTGGTTGTCACAAAATCCCACATTGACGGCACACCTGGACTTGCCTCCCGGGACACAAGTGAAATGTAGCAATGACATTATGATATTGTCATTTCTGTTTTTCCTGTCCTGCCCACACAGGGTCTGTATGTGAGTGGTGTGATTGGGGACAGACTGAACCTACGCTACGTTCTCTGCGTCGGCCTGTGTGGCTCCGCTGCAGTGGTGAGTATTCACACACACACACACACACACACACACACACACACACACACACACACACACACACACACACACACACACACACACACACACACACACACACACACACACACACACACACACACACACACACACACACACACACACACACACACACACACACACACACACACACAGTGTTCCTTTAAGCCCTGACACATAGACCCGATAATGGTGCATGGGTAATGTGTGGGCTGATAATGGTGCGTGGGTAATGTGTGGGCTGATAATGGTGCGTGGGTAATGTGTGGGCTGATAATGGTGCGTGGGTAATGTGTGGGCTGATAATGGTGCATGGGTAATGTGTGGGCTGATAATGGTGCGTGGGTAATGTGTGGGCTGTCGCTGTGCGTCTGTCGCCCTCGTCTTTGCCGTGTGTCCCGCACCGTTGACTCTAGTCGGCCTTGTCTGTGGCTTTTTCGGACGATTCAACATGTCGAATCGGCGTCGGGCCATCGGTGAGAGAAATCACTCTGATTGGCTGGTCAGCTGGTAGCAAAGCAGTGCAGGAGAAGAGAGGGCACACACAAAATGTTCTGCCCATTTTTCAACTTGATCTGATAAAGTCCAATTTTCACAGCACCTGTCTGTCGCTGTATGATGTCGCTGTATGATGTCGCTGTATGATGTCACACATTTAGTGCGATTTTCCCGCCTCTGCTTTCTTTTTCCACAAGCACAGCGACAGTGCCATTTGCAACTTTTGATCAAACATTATTCTCTATGAGAAGCAGGTATATCAGGAAACCGTTTAGGTGAGCGAAATGGTAGGCAAACGCTGCTTTGTTTCATCTATCATGGTTTGTATATCCGCAGTCCCAGGTCTCACGCAGGCGCAGGATGTTCGAGCTTCTGTACTTGACCGTCGGCAACCTTTTGGCTCCGAAAAAGGCGACGTCAGGCGACGCAATAGTCTGCCTTCGTTGCCGCTAGTCCTTTGAAGTTGGGTTGATGTGTTCCAGGCTTAAAGTCGAGCTGAAC
The DNA here is from genome assembly GCF_964638095.1 of Poromitra crassiceps. Taxonomy (NCBI): domain Eukaryota; kingdom Metazoa; phylum Chordata; class Actinopteri; order Beryciformes; family Melamphaidae; genus Poromitra; species Poromitra crassiceps. The sequence continues at coordinate 179,160 of NW_028152041.1, forward strand.
CCAAAAATAATTTTTTTTCTTTTTCATTTTAGGTCAAATACCTATTCAGTGCACCTATTTATTAATGTATGCAAAAACAATCACAAAAATCAAATTTCTTTAGTTCTTCACACTTTTTCACATCAAAAGTTCATTTTTCAAGATTTCATTCATAACAGTAATCTACAGTTTGCTGACGTCACATTGCACTCTCAAATTTCTACCCCATTTCAACCAATCATATCACGACTGATCACGACATGGCAGCTGTCAATCAATCTTTATTTCAGGAGAATTTTCTCCTCCAAATGAAGGAGAAAATGGCGCCTAGTGTCTGTAATCTGGCAGAATCTCTAACCCATAAAATAGCCAAAGCCAAAGCCCAATCCAGTCCCCAGAATTGTCAAATAAAATAATCGACATGCTACTATGGCCCGCCTCTCAACCTGTCATCTCAGACAAGTTATGTTTTCAGTCTGAAACGTGACTCCGACCCACGCGCCACTTGGGCTCCGTTGGGTTAATTTCGTCTTTAAGGATTTTATCTTTTTAAAACTAAGAAATGTTGAAATACAACTCTTGCAAAATGTCTGTGTTTGCAGGAGTTTGTGTTTGGCACTCTGACCGAATGGCTCCACTTCTACAACATCTACCTATACTGCTGCCTGTGGGTGCTGAACGGGTTGCTGCAGTCGGCCGTGTGGCCCTGCGTGGTGGCCGTCATGGCCAACTGGTTCGGCAAGTCAGGGTACAGGCCATACTTTCTATCTGTCTGAGCGTTTAGTCAAGTCAGGGTACAGGCCATACTTTCTATCTGTCTGAGCGTTTAGTCAAGTCAGGGTACAGGCCATACTTTCTATCTGTCTGAGCGTTTAGTCAAGTCAGGGTGTGCCATACTTTCTATCTGTCTGACCGTTTAGGGCCATGTTGGATAAATATAGTTTGATGCATTGCAAGTGAATATGTTTAGAACTTGGTTATAATGCTAGATCTGTCCAGCATATAAACGCAAGTGTCATTTACACAACCTTAAGTCTGACAAGTCGAGCTTTATGATACACACACCCACGCAAGGACACGCACACTCTCGCACAAGCTCTCACACATACACATTACACACACAATGACATTCATTCACGCAGGGCTCAAAACATAGACACCATTCAGGCCAGAAGCTTTCCGCAGCTGCATAACTTGTAAATATAAGTCACTGAATATAAAAATCGCAAGTCAGCTAGCCCTCCGTGAAGTTGCATTTTTACCAAAGTATATAAAGAGTTTTGTTCTAAAATGAGATATCCGCCATTTGAAAAAGGTACTGAAACAAAGTGTTGTGGTTGACATATTTGTGGTTGACATATCTGTCGCCATATTCATTCAAGTGTATTGGAGATTAACTACTCATAATTGTGCTCCTCCAGGCGAGGCTTTATTTTTGGCATGTGGAGTGCCTGTGCCTCTGTAGGCAACATCCTGGGTGCTTTCCTGGCTTCCAGCGTGCTCAAGTATGGCTACGAGGTGAGAGACACGCACGCACGCGCACGCACACACACACACACACACACATACACACACACACACACATACACACACACACACACACACACACACATACACACACACACACACACACACACACACACACACACACACACACAATTGATGCCTTTTACTGTAGCGTTGTCAGCCTCTAAATGCTACTGTGTGTTGTGGTGAGTGCAGTATGCCTTCCTGGTGACGTCTGTGGTGCAGTTTGCTGGTGGAGTGGTGGTGTTCTTTGGCCTGCTCACTTCTCCAAAAGAACTTGGTAAGCATTATAGTAAACATCTCGGAAAAGATTTGTATTCATTGTTTTCTTTGAATGTACATACACACACACACACACACACACGCACACCGCCCACCAACCCCAAATGTGCCATTGTCTACCGTCTTTGTTGTGAACTAATTATTAATTGCAGTATGATATATAAACTCTGTTCAGTTTGTTTTACTCAAAAGAATAAATAAAATCAACTTCCAAAAAGATTTGATAGTATATAGTCGATTGCTTTCTGACATATTCCTTCATCCTTGATTCCTCTCTTATTCCTTCTTGTTTTCACATTCAAAGTAAAATTTACTTAGAATTTTTACATTGAACAGTGTAGCATAGTAGATTTCCCCACTTTGAACAGCGGCAGAGAGAGAGAGAGGGAGACTTGTGGGTAGTACCCATAGGATCCATTTTCCATTCAGAGATCTTGAGGTGGAAGCGGTCAAGGGACCCCTTTGAAAATGTTTTTTTCCTTGCCAAAATGTTGGCTAATTTTGGAGCGCTATTTAGTCCCCTTACCAACAAGCTAGCCTGACATGGTTGGTATCTGGATGCCTTAGCTCAGGCGTTTTCAAAGTCTGGGACTGTGGGCCTCCCCTCAGACAAAGCTCGAAAAAAGCCATAGACCGATAGACACTCAACAATTGAGTCAAGATCGCCTGATATTGTTTTGGCATAGCCAGTTTTGGCATACTTCAGACTACAACAAATACATAAGAAAGGCCTATCTAGGCATTATTTGTTTCTCTTTCTGGGGAAAGTGAAAAACTGTGAAATTCACCCAAACTACTGTATCTCTGAACTATCTCTTTAACCAAATGTGATCTCTTTTTGATAACTAATGTAATCGCTTATGTAATATTTTTCCCTTCCATTCTCCGAGCCTCCCCTGAAACCGTTTGGAGCCACCCCTGGGGAGGCCCGCCTCCCACTTTGAAACCCTCTGCCTTAGGTCATCTAGTTTCATATGACACCATAAACTTCCCTCTGGATTTAAAACTAAGCCTGCTACAGCCTCTGAAAGACAGTAACGGGAGAAATGACCAATTGGAGCATAGCAGCAGAAAGGGTTAAAAATTCCACAAAAATGGAGAGTGTTGGCAGTTATGTGTTATGCTTGCATTCCCCCCCCCCCACCCCCCCGGCTTTCCACTGTCCTCCCCCTTAGGGGGCACGCCCCCAGTTTGGGAACCACTGATTTAATGTGTGTGTATGTGTGTGTGCATGACTACATGAGACATGTCACTGGTTTTTCACTTGCACCACCCACCCACTTTGAATTGACTTATGTAAAAAGTGATTTGAATGTACTACATAGCTTTGGTGTGTGTGTGTGTGTGTGTGTGTGTGTGTGTGTGTGTGTGTGTGTGTGTGTGTGTGTGTGTGTGTGTGTGTGTGTGTGTGTGTGTGTGTGTGTGTGTGTGTGTGTGTGTGTGTGTGTGTGTGTGTGTGTGTGTGTGTGTGTGTGTCAGGTCTGAGTATGGATCTTGGGCCGGTGGAGACAGACAGTGACAGCCACAGGCCTCTGATGAGCGATGAGGAGGAGGATGCAGATGTGGAAGTGGAGGCTTGTGACGGAGGATACTACTCCATTCAGCAGCAGGACGAGCCGCACGCCCAGTCTCCTCCAGCCATCAGCTTCTGCCAGGCTTTCTGCCTGCCGGGTGTGCTACCTGTGAGTCGTGTCTCCAGCAAGTCCAGTCAAATGTACTTTTAACAGACCAGCTTGCCTCAAAGTGCTTCACACAGCCCTAAGGGCACAAATGCAGTTAAAGACAAGCGATAAAAAAATAAACTCCAATATATGCAGCCAGAGTATGTGCATGTATTCTGTTTCTCACTCTTTTTTCTCTCAAGCTGTAACTTCTTTGTTGGTCTTTTTCTTATATTTGTTTCCCTCTGTCTTTAACCTCTAACACAGTGGTTCCCAAACTCAGGGTCGCCTGGAATTCAAATAGGGTTGCCTGATTTTAATTTTTTTTTTACACCAGACAGTTGTTTAAAATACATACTACAGCATGCGCTGGGACGCGTCATCATCAGTGATGTTAAGGTGCTTCGGGTCTGTCGAACATCATACACCCTCGCCCAGTAGACCCAGCCGAGGCCGATTAAGACCCCGACCCGCGTCCCAGAAGCAGCCGCTCACGGATCAGCCCTCCTACTCTGTCTGCAACGTTGCCCGCGGAAGGGCCGATCACGCCCAATCCGCTGCAATAGAGCTAGTGCTGCATCGCAGCATTGCAAGACCCTTCGTTGCATGGAGAGTCTAAGGCCCTGTGGGTGACTCCCGGCCGCGCTCCTCCTTCGTCTCACCAGACCCTCCCGGGGCAAAGGCATCCAGAGGCAGAGAGGATGCCTCAAGAAGGCCTGTGCGCTGCACGTCATTCGCCTGCGCCGAGCACCTCGCTCTAGCCTGAAGGACCCCAGGCCGCGCCGATCTTTGCACAGATTTTCAGGAGGCTAATCCGTAGCGTTTGTGGATTTCTCCCTCACGAGAGAGCCAGGCTGGGGTGCTAAACCCATCCCGTACCGGATGCCGTCTCTCCGACCGTCCGACCGTCAACTGTCAGACACAATTTAATATTACCGAAGATGATTAGGGTCACTTGCAATTTTTTTTTGTTTAGTTTTGAGTTTAAAGTGATAATCTCTAATATTTCACTTTTGTTCTCTTGGGTGACACCTATGGCGGTGGGTGGTAATTGCAGGTGAGATCCAAACTGTAATGTCACTACTGTATATACTGCAAAGGCTTCATCCAAATGGACATAGCCTCAATCAACATTGTGAGTGAGTCTTTTTTTAGATGAAAATCTTTTAGATTCTAACTTTAAATCAGGATTCTGAGAATAAAGTAAGAATTCTGAGATTAAATCAGAATTCGAAGTTACTGTTAGAATCTTGATAAAAAAGTCAGATTTTTTTTTAATTAAAGTCAGAATTCTCAGATTAAAGTCAGAATTGTGTGGGGGGAAAGAAGCATAATGTGACATCACTGACGATGTCACTGATGATATTATCGATGGCCTACCGGAATTTGAAATGTCTCGGGTCCCTAGATTTTTGTGACGTCAAAATAGGGTCACAAGCCAAAACAGTTTGGGAACCCCTGCTCTACCATTTGGCTGCCTGTCTCCCTTCTTTGTCCATCCAAATGTCTGATATCTACTCTCTGCTGCTCTGACTTCTCCCCATATTCACATTATCTCTCTGATAATTTGAAATTCACTGGAATTAAATCTCCCTCTGTATGGTTTTATCCTGTATCTTCTGTGCTGTATTTGCTTGTGTTGTGTTTTAAGTTGCAACATTGCAGTACTCCTCAGTACGCGGCTCTTTTATTTACCATCTAATTTCTCATCTAAAAAGGCTAAAACACCACTTGCATACTTTTGATAAATACTGTATCAGCCTACTTTCCTATTTGTTTAGTTGGATTTACGCCCAGGTTTTTTTTTATCTATCCCCCCCAATACCATCCTGACTCTGTCCCTGTTTATATTGCAGTACTCCCTGGCTTATGCCTGTCTGAAGTTGGTCAACTACTCTTTCTTCTTCTGGCTTCCTTTCTACCTGAGCATCAACTATGGCTGGAAGGAGACGGAGGCCGACCGCCTGTCTGTCTGGTACGATGTGGGAGGAATAATTGGTGAGTGGCAGAGTTGTCCCATGAAATAGTCTAATTTATTCATCTTTTTTCATAATTTATTTAATCAGGGAGTCTCATTAAGATTTAGATCATTTTTTCAAGAAGAAAAAAACACTTCTAACTAAGAAAGTACAGTCAGGCAAAAGATCTAGGCACAGAAAGAGCAAAAACATTATTTTGTTCAGAATTGAAGCCACAGTTCAGATATGAGTCCCAGGCTAGCAAGGCTCAGATGTTGACTTAAAATGAAAAGATAATTTACACAAAATACTCAGAAATCATTACAGTCATTCTCGTGCAGAGTTACTATTGGAATAAATTACTAAGATTGTATAATTTCAAGTAAATCAAGTAAAAAAAATTGGGAGTTGGATTATAGAAAGAAGTAATGTTAATTTTAATTCTCTTTTCACATACTCTCTTTATCCCCCCCCCCCCCCCCCCCAACTGTAGGAAACTAATCTACTACAGTCAATACAACTGTGTTTGTTACAAAGTTCACTAGCCATATTCACAATTCAGTTTTAGCATCAAATAAATCACCCAAAAGAGGTGTGTTTACCAGCATTCGGCTGGTAGCTGGTGCCCCTTGCTGCCCTTGTGTCTCTCATAAATCAGTAAACATCCTTGTGGTTACTGTGATAAACCGTTATTGTCTTGTAGTTACTGTGATAAACTCTTATTGTCTACAACACTGCCATCCTACTCTCTCTGTCAGGTGGAACAGTTCAGGGTCTGATCTCTGACTTGATGGGGCAGAGAGCCCCATTGTTAGCGGTCAGCCTGGTGCTGGCCATGGGAGCGCTGGTGGGCTACAGCCGTGAGTACACACACATTATCAAACACCTTGTTGTCTCGTCATGTTGGGCCTCACAACAAGACCCATTTTCTGTTCCATCTCAGAGTGTCAGAAACCAGACCGAGAACTCAATGTGTCACATTCATACCTCTCCTGTCCACAATCCCAGTCTAAAGCTCAGTTCAGACCAATAGGCCCATTTCCACCGCTGGTATTGGCGCGACTCCGCCCGGCTCGACTCGCTTTCTTGTAGCTTTCCACCGGTCAAAAACCGGGACAACCCGGGTTGAGTCGTACTATTTCTAGTACCACCTCTGTGGAGGTTCCAGGGCTGTGGACCCGGTACCATACGGTGACGTGAAAACACTGCAGATGACTGATTGGTCAGGCAGAATCGTGTTTACTGTCTCTGGAGAGTCTGGATACCAGTTTAGTGGCGCTTACCTTCTCTCGTGCGTGTAACGTTATTTCCCAAACTCTCCTGTTATTTCCAGCAGTCTTTTGTCTTGCTGCCTCCAGCTCTGGTGAAATAAAATCCATCTCCTTGCTCAGCCTTAACATGGCGGTTGTTTTCAATCGAGAGAGAAAAGTCAGAGCCGTTGGTTTTCCTGGGAACTGGCCGGGCAACCGGCTTCTCTTCTCCCTGTACCATACCCCCCGTCCTCCGCTATGTGCTGCGGTACGCAGGCATGTAAATAACAACAACGAAATATCCAATCTCCTAGCCGATGGTCTCATTTGCTCACATATGTCATATAGAGGCACCAGTATTTCAGTATTTCAAGTTCCGTGTAGGGATTTAATTTTAACGTTGCAAGCGGAGGGCAGATATGCGGCGTCGCTATGATGACCAGTTGTGGGCGGAGGGCAGATTGAGCGAGTACTACTTGCGGTGGAAGCAGACACTACTTCAGGTCGAGACGAGTAAAGCCGAGTTGAGACTATGCAGTACCATGCGGTGGAAATGAGCCAAATTATTCACAACCCAACAGAAACATTTAAGAACATTGCAGGGAAAAGTTACAGTGTTCTGAACACAACAGACCCGTCTCATCTCGACTCCAGCCGGCTGATGGCGTCGCCTGCTACTCAGCTCGTCAAGTCGCAGGGGCTGTTTTAGAACGTAAGGCACGTCACCTGTTTCAACATCCAATCATATCGTAGATAAGTCAGCTTTAACCCGTTGTAGCAGCCAATCAGGTCTTAGCGAAGTCAGCTGATCACGTGGGGGTCAGTTACTAACTGTCAGCCGGTCAAAATATTTGAGTTTTGGACAGAGGAAAGAGAGGATCAACTAATACATTTATTTGAGGAGCAGCCGTGTCTGACAGCCTTAAAGAAAACTCACTGTAGACTAATATGACTCTAAATGTCCTATGTACGGTAGTTCGTTTGTGGTACAGTCAGTACAATCACTGAGTTTAGGGACCTTATTGTACTTTATGGTCATTTCTATCTGCAATGCTATCACGCTAATATTACTATAGGCTAATAATCCTATACTATTCCTATAGGGACTCATAGTCTGAGCAGGACTTAGTGAGTTTACAGCTATTTTACCTTATTTTGTTTTTATCTCATGTAATATTCTATAATATCCTATTCACCTTATTCACCACGCCCACTTTTTCTCTCTTCCGCGTTAGACACAATTGTATTTGTTCTTCCGGTTCAGCGCTAGTTGGCGGCCAATTTCAAAACAAAACGTCACTATGAATGAAGTTTGGCAACATTCAGAAGCTACAGTGCGGCCAACTTACATGTTCATACTGCTGCGAGGAGCCGATGGCTGTACCCGGTCGGCATTTAACGTTAGTTACAAAAGCACGTCACTGCCAGTAAGGCTACAGTAGGGTTTGACAGATACTAGCTAGTCCGACCAGTCGGCACAGCCAGCGCTCTCAGTCCTCGCTGCTCGTTAAATATTTCCAAATAGGCGTTATTCTGCTAAACTGGTCACATATTTGGAATGTTACGTTCTCACCCGAAAAAATATAAAAACTGTTTGTTTTCTTGCTTGAAAACAGCTTTTTGGCAAGTCTAAAAATGACTACGGTAGGCGTAATCTACTTCCGTGTCTAAAACAGAAAGACGATTATAAAATGACGTCATGCAGAAGCGTCCTTATAAGGACAAAGAATAAGGTGAATAGTATTCCAACAGAGGCTATGTTAAAGGCTAAGTTCATTTAGGCCTAGCCTAGCTCTAGGCCTATTCTTGACACCTTATTATCAGACTCTTATGTAAAAAAAACTGAAAGTAAGCAGGTTCCAAAGTGGCAGACCCGGTGCATTGCAAGCAGTTGCAAGTTTCATCTCATCACGAATCATTGATCTGAACTGAGCTTTAAGCCTTATTCACACGGCGCTAGTATTACCTGGGGACCTCTGGTCATTTGTAATAATTGCGAAGGTCATCTGTGATCTTAATCCTGTGCGAATCTGCCATGTAATCCGTCATTGGTAAAGTAATAATCTGACTGCAAATGACCTATCATATTTTGCCAAACACAGCTAATTATTGTGATAATATTAGTCCCGTGCGAACTGACATCTCGGTGATTTGGGGTCGTATTTTAGGTTTTTGTTTTCTCTGAGCCTTTTTCGTCCTCTTTTCTGGTCAAGAATTATGGAGGCTATGTTGGCAATTAAAAATGAAATTTTTAACAACATTTTGGGTGTGAATTCAGGAGGGTCATCTCGCCACACAGCTTGGAGACCTTGGTGTTAGTGGTGTTAGTGTGTGTTAGTGTGTGTTACAGCTTGGAGACCTGTGTGTTACAGCTTGGAGACCTGTGTGTTAGTGGTGTTAGTGTATGTTAGTGTGTGTTACAGCTTAGAGACCTGTGTGTTAGTGTGTGTTACAGCTTGGAGACCTGTGTGTTAGTGTGTGTTACAGCTTGGAGACCTGTGTGTTAGTGTGTGTTACAGCTTGGAGACCTGTGTGTTAGTGTGTGTTACAGCTTGGAGATCTGTGTGTTAGTGTGTGTTACAGCTTAGATACCTGTGTGTTAGTGGTGTTAGTGTGTGTTACAGCTTGGAGACCTGTGTGTTAGTGTGTGTTGCAGCTTGGAGACCTGTGTGTTAGTGGTGTTAGTGTGTGTTACAGCTTGGAGACCTGTGTGTTAGTGTGTGTTACAGCTTGGAGACCTGTGTGTTAGTGTGTGTTACAGCTTAGAGACCTGTGTGTTAGTGGCACTCTCCGCCCGGAGTTGCAGTTGGGCGCGAGTTGGAGGCTGGTATCAGCAACGTTAAACCACAGGGGATAATGTCAGTCAATATCAGTAAATTCGAGTAAAATACAGACTTGGCTTATCCCGTGCGAATGCGCTGCCAGAAACACAGACATGGGGGGGGTAACTTGTAAATCACATGAGGTCCCCAGGTAAGACTAGTCCCATGCGACTATGGCTTTAGCGTTTTTCTCTCTCTCTGCTCCTTCCCTCCCTCAGACTCGCCCAATGACAAGGTGGTGAACTCGGTGCTGCTGGCCACTACCGGATTCTTTATCGGCGGTCCATCCAATATGATCAGCTCGGCCATCTCTGCCGACCTGGGGAGACAGGAGGCTCTCCGGGGCAGTCAGGAGGCTCTGGCTACAGTCACCGGCATAGTGGACGGCACTGGGAGTATAGGGGCCGCCGGGGGACAGGTAGAGTATAGATGATAATATACACATTCACTGCACAATGTCTTTGAGACATCCAGAATCAGTCAGTCCCTCAGACAGTGTAGGAATTTAGCCAGGGGCAAGTGCAAAAATGCCCCCAAGAAATCTCAGAATGCCCCTAAAAACCATGATCAAGGGGCAAAAATTGCCACCAAGATTTGGATCATTTTATTTACATTCAATTAATTTAATTTCCATTTCCATCTCTAAAGCTGTGTTCACACCGAGATATTGATTTTTCTCCCTCTCGCTCGATTCAACCCTTTGGAATTGCTCTGTCGCTGTGTTTAAATCGCTCAACAGGCACAATTCTCAAGACTAGTTTGGACCGGGGGGAGCTGAAAAATGTACAGTCGGGAGGAAGAAGTTCCGAGGACGGTGTACAGTACACTCACCAGCATGGAGCCAAGTCTCTGTCAGGAGCATCACATCCAGTTCACGGGAAGTGAAGAAGTCATTCAGTAGGAAGGATTTGTTTGCTAGTGACCTAGCATTTAGCAGGGCCAAGCCAAGAGTTTGCTCCATGGCTAGCCGGACGATTTTTGTTTCACGCACCGGTGTTTCCTGCCGCCACTTCCAGGGTTACGGCAGCCAATCAGCGTTGAGCAGCAAGCGACTGTTGCCAGCTAACTTTCATCGAGTTGGGATATTTCATCTCGGCGACGAGCGAATTTTCGCCCTATCGCTCTGTCGCTGTCGCTCGGACGCCCAGCGATTTTTCTCCCGGGCGAATATATGCTCAATCGCTCGTTTGCATTGACTTTGTATGTAAACTCGATGCCAGCGAAAAAATTTAATCGGTCGGTGTGAACGCACCTAAACACACACTTAGCACCTGCAAGCTGTTTGACAGAAGAAGGTAATGAAGAACACACTCACACAAACAGCGCTGTTGTTCACACAGACACACACTACACTTTAGCAACTTCAGGGTTGCCACTGTTTTGTAATGATACATTTCAAGGACATTTCGAGCAGTTTTCAAGCAATAAAGCCTGGGAAAAAAGAGATGAAAACAAAAATGTATCCACCGCAGGGTAGGTACCTACGCAACCAGCCACATATTTGAGCTAATCGTGCATTCCTTTATAACTGGGGACTGGTAATCTTACGACTTCAAAGGTCATGAGCTGGGCGGTGACGTCATCAGAGCTGGTATTTCCCATTCCAAACTCGTAGGAGCCTCAGCAGCCCCAACCTAAAAAATCCAAGATGGCTGCGCCGCGCAACAACAGTAGTAGTAATCATAGTAATATTGTTTAGCACTTCTGTTTTGTTTGTGTCTCATTAAATCAGCTGTACACACAGCACTGCCTAACTTCTATCTGTGTGGACATGAGGCTGCAGTGTTTGTATGTGCAAAATGCCGCGAAATGCCATGTTGTCAATTGTTATTGTTAACAATGGCTAGCCTGGCTAGCGACTGGATCTGACCAATGAACAGTGAACTTCCCAGCTCAAGTTTTCTGCAAATGGAACGCTAACAAAACGGATGTGATGTCATTTAGCCTCCACATCCCAGTTATTTTGCGATAAAGGAACGCACGAAAAGAACGCCTACGAGAGAGCACAACAGCCAATGACAGTAGGAAGAAAGTATCAAGCTTGGCCCAGCACTACTGATGACATAAAAATGGTATCATGGGTGAATTT